>NC_063047.1:34192105-34302105 GCF_018812025.1 Megalobrama amblycephala
AACTCTTTCACCTAGATATTATCACATAGAGACTGTGTCTGTACCTCGAACTAGTAAATACAAAAAACTTCCGAAACCTTTTAACCCTCTGGAGTCTGAGGCTGATTTTGGGCCCTGGAGAAGTTTTGACATGCTCTGACATTTGTGCTTTTATCAGTTGGTTATAAACATATTAATGACAAAAGTGTCATTACACTGTATTCAGCACAAACTAGGCTACCATAATATGTGAGGAACATGTATGTACATGTTTGTGTTTTTAAAGGAATAATGTTTATGCGTGGTTATTGAAAAAAAAAAAAAAAAGTAACTGAAACAATACCTCAAAATGCATACTAAATGTTTTTTCACAAGACTTTTGAGAATTGTATATTTTAGTGTAGAGTTTTTGCTTCAAAATGATGTGGAAATGATCCTCCCTACTCTGACACATAAAACATTGTACTGATTTTAAATTTCTAAGACACTTTTTGTTTAGGTAGGCCATATGCGAAGAGGTGTGACTCTTCATGAATAATGAAGTGATTTACACCTGGGGAGATTAAGACCCTGCCCCTAATGAGCCGCATAATGAGCCATTCAGTCAGGAATGTGACTGAGTCAACTAAGAAAATGCAAAGACAAGACATATCATTGTTTTTTTTCTTTTTTATTTAAAATAAAGTTAACAATATAATCCACATATAAACTAGGGTCAAAGGCACATTTTGTGTATACAGGCAAATAAAGGTAAGGTTTATAAAAAAAAGCCCACTTTTACACCCTATACATAACCTGCTTGATCACATATAGATAATCTTTGCAGCCCAATGGTCAGTGAGAGGTGGTGAACAGAGAATCTGAACAGTCACACATCTGTGTGCCATTTTTGAAAACAGTTCCTTTTCAACTGAAGACACAAGTAAATGTCACATGCCTGGCATTTCCAAGGTGTGTCTTGCCTTTTACCAAGCTGTACTTTGCAAAGCATGCAGTTCCGACGACCAGCGGTGGCATTATTCCTTGCATTTTGAACATTTTGAAGAGACTCTTAGGAGTGTGTTCATCAGCAGGACGCAGCTGTGGTCCAGGTTCCCGTGCAGGTAGGAATCTCAGAGTCTGTGGAACCATGTCAGTGTCATTATCTGTTTTCCATGACAGAGCTGAATGCCTGTTGCTTGTCTGAATGTTTTTCTTGGCCTTTTTTGCAAGGGGTTTTGGAGCACTCTCATTAGGGCTATAGCTGGAGAAAAAAATAACAGTGAGATGGTTATTACACAAGGAGCTATACTATTTGCATCATCAATAACTAATACTAATATAATGTTTATTATTGTATATATTAACATTACCAAGCACTAATGCTAATATATTGTGCACGCATAAGAAAGAAAGCCATACAGACACATATATACATACACTACCGTTCAAAAGTTTGGGATCACTAAGATTTTTAATGTTTTTAAAATACGTTTCGTCTGCTCACCAAGGCTACATTTATTTAATTAAAAATACAGTAAAAACAGGAATATTGTGAAATATTATTCCAATTTAAAATAACTGTGTACTATTTAAATATATTTCACAAAGTCATTTATTCTTGTGATGTCAAAGCTGAATATTCACCATCATTACTCCAGTCTTCAGTGTCACATGATCCTTCAGAAATCATTCTAATATGATGATTTGCAGCTCAAGAAACATTTCTGAACAATTGTAAACAATAAATGTCTCTTGAGTAGCAAATCCTCATATTAGAATGATTTCTGAAGGATCATGTGACACTGTAGACTAAATAGTACACAGTTATTTTAAATTGGAATAATATTTCACAATATTACTGTTTTTACTGTATTTTTAATTGAATAAATGTAGCCTTGGTGAGCAGACGAAACTTATTTTAAAAACATGAAAAATCATACCGATTTCAAACTATTGAACGGTAGTGTACATAGGCCTACCATATAGTGGGTGAACTATAACAGCCTGTGTTGCTGGGTGCCCTCTTAGTGGGAATTGCAGGTGAATGTGAGAGTGATGGATCCACATTCCTAAAAAAAACAAATTGTAAAAAAAAAAAAAACTGTTATTATTAGCATATAAGATACTACTCTCATACCATTAGCTATGCATAACTGACAGGAAATTAACAGGTATACAAGCATGCTGTATATGTCTGTCAATTGGCCATTACCGGACAAAGTGTGCGAATGTGTAAACGTTACAGTCTGCTATATCAGTTAGCACATTTAGTGAATAGCAACACGTTCGCGCATTTCACAACCAAGCATATTTTAGCACGTTCACGTCTATCATAATATGCTATTCAACTGCATGCAGTTAATCGATCTAACGCGTGTATCCAACGTATCTATGCATATAAATAACAAGTCGAATATCAACAGAAAAGCATTCTATTTATAAGCATTTTTATGAGATAAAGTTATATAGATAGATGTAAATATAAGGCAAATATATATGCACGCTTATATAAAAAAAACACGTCAAATAATTTAAGTATATCAACAGAAAAGCATTCTATTTATAAGCATTTTTATGAGATAAAGTTATATAGAGTTATATAGATAGGCCTAGATGTAAATATAAGGCAAATATATATGTACGCTTATATAGAAAAAACACGTCAAATAATTTAAGTAAAACTAAATCACTTACTCATCAGAAACTGTATCTTCAGCTGGATCAAGTCGCTCTTCAAAATACAGACGTTCATCGTCAGAGTCGTGTTCTTCTTCCGAGGAAATGTGAACTCTTCCTCACTGTCCAGGACCACTGAAGAGCCTGCTCACCTGAGTAGCGTGCCATCTTCCAAACGCGCAGGAAAGCGAATGAATCTGATGAAACTTGATGCTTTTTAAGACGCTGTTAGGGGCGTTTACAGTTTGCATAGATCGCCTCAGCACATTATCTTATGAATAGAGCGCTCTGCGCGTGGGCGGGCACACATTAAAGATAATTAGGTAAGACAGGAGAAACAGTACCTCTCTTTACTTTTATACTGATTACATAAAGGGAGAATATTTTTTTTAGAATTTATTTGTTTCATTTAAAAGTAGACACTTAAAGCTTTGCAAAGACATATCTCTCATGTCCATGTAGCATGTATAAGCCGTCAATTTTAGTTACTTTTAGTGACGTTTTAGAATGATGTTTGCAGAGACGGAGATGGCAGGACAGCACACCCTGTATATTTTATTTATTTTTAAAAAGCACAAAGTTTTATTTTGATTGTGAGTGTACACAAAAAAAAGAAGACATTCTATAGTTTCAATTGATATATTACTTACGTCTCTATGATAAAAAATGACGGAGTATTTTAAGTCTGTTTTGCTGCAATGTGAAAAAAAAACTGCAAAACGCGCCGGCGCGTTTTTAGACCTCAGAGTGTTAAGGGTAAAAATTTAATTGATGTTCAAAAAATGAAAATCACAGATAAATCAGATAAACAAATGATAAAGCTTGGGTTACTGAATATTAGATCTATTTCTTCAAAAGCACTTATTGTAAATGAAATTATCACAGACAATAAACTACACTTGCTGTGTTTGACAGAAACCTGGCTAAAACCAGACGATTACATTATTTTAAATGAGTCTAGTCCTCAAGGTTATGACTATCGACACAATCCTCGACAGAAAGGCAAAGGGGGAGGTGTTGCTGTAATTTATAGTAATATATTCAGAATCATTCAAAAGAATTTCAAATATAATTCCTTTGAAGTGATGGTGCTTTATGTAACATTATGTAAGTTGACATTTGTGCTGGCTACTGTATACAGGCCACCAGGGCACCATACTGACTTTATCAAAGAATTTGCTGATTTTCTATCAGAGTTAGTACTGCTGCGGATAAAGTCCTTGTTGTTGGTGATTTTAATATCCATGTAGATAATAATAAAGACGCATTTGGATTGGCATTTGCAGACATTTTAAACTCTATTGGAGTTAGACAACACGTGTCAGGACCCACTCATTGTCGTAATCATACCTTAGATCTAATACTGTCGCATGGAATTGATATTGATGCTGTTGAAATTCTACAGCAGAGCGATGATATATCAGATCATTATTTAGTCTCGTGTATAATACAGTTAGCCAAGGCTACAAAACCACCACCCAGCCATAAATATGGTAGAACCATCACTTCTACCACTAAAGATTGCTTTATAAATAATCTCCCCGAGCAGTTTCATCGCCTTAGTATACCTGACAACTTAGAAGAACTCGATGCTGCAACAGAAACTATTGGCTCTCTCTTTTCCAGCACATTAGATGCAGTCGCTCCTTTACGTCTAAAGAAGATTAAGGAAACTAATCCAACGCCGTGGTATGATGATCACACTCAGGCTCTAAAACGAGCTGTGAGAAAAGCTGAACGTAGTTGGAAGAAAACAAAACTAGAAGTTTTTCGCCTTTCGTGGAAAGAAAAAATGATTGAGTACAGAACGGCTATAAGAAATGCTAGATCTACTTATTTTTCAAATCTCTTAATAGAAAACAAACATAATCCTAGGTATTTATTTGACACAGTGGCTAAATTAACTAGAAACAGAGATTCAACTGCTGACGTTTCCAAAGAGCACAGCAGTAATGACTTTATGAACTTCTTTACTTGCAAGATTGACAATATTAGAGAGAAAATTATAAACATGCAACCGTCTACAGTTTCGCTTCAGACAGTGCACTGTAGTGTCCCTGAGGTAAAACTAGAATCATTCGCCGCTATAGGAGAGGAAGAATTATCTAAACTTATCAAATCATCAAAATCAACAACATGTATGTTAGACCCAATGCCGACTAAACTACTGAAAGAAATGCTTCCAGAGGTCGTAGGTCCACTTCTTGATATAATTAATTCATCTTTAACACTAGGATACGTGCCAAAAACTTTTAAGCAGGCTATTATTAAACCTCTTATTAAAAAACCTCAACTAGATCCGAGAGATTTAGTAAATTACAGGCCAATCTCGAATCTACCTTTTCTGTCAAAGATACTAGAAAAGGCAGTTTCAACACAACTGTGCTCCTTTTTAGAAAGAAATGGAATCTGTGAGGATTTCCAGTCAGGATTTAGACCATACCATAATACTGAGACTGCTCTCGTTAGAGTTACAAACGATCTACTCCTATCATCCAATCGTGGCTGTATTTCTCTATTAGTGTTATTAGATCTCAGTGCTGCTTTTGACACTATCGATCACAACATTCTTTTAAAAAGACTTGAAAACTATATTGGCATTAGTGGAATTGCTTTGGCATGGTTCAAATCTTACTTATCTGACTGTTATCAGTCTGTAGTAGTTAATGAAGAGATGTCGTATCGATCACAAGTTCAATATGGAGTACCGCAAGGCTCAGTACTAGGACCGTTGCTTTTCACTCTGTACATGCTGCCCTTAGGAGAGATAATTAGGAAGCATGGTGTTAGTTTTCACTGCTACGCTGACGATACTCAGCTCTATATTTCCTCGCGCCCTGACGAAACCTACAAATTCACAAAACTAACAGAATGCATAGCTGATATTAAAAACTGGATGACAAGAAATTTCTTATTATTAAATTCAGAAAAAAACTGATATCCTAATCTTTGGACCAAAAACTTCCTCACGAAAAAACCTTGAATACTCTCTAACACTTGACGGGTGCTCCATTAAATCTTCGTCCTCAGTTAGGAACCTGGGTGTGCTCTTTGATACCAATCTTTCATTTGAAAGTCATGTTTCTAGTATCTGTAAAACCGCCTTCTTCCATCTAAAAAATATATCTAAATTACGACATATGCTCTCAATGACAAATGCGGAACAGTTGGTTCATGCATTCATGACCTCAAGACTAGATTACTGTAACGCTCTACTGGGTGGTTGTTCTGCTCAGCTTTTAAACAGACTACAGTTGGTCCAAAATGCGGCAGCTAGAGTTCTTCCTAGAACCAGAAAGTATGACCATATTAGCCCAGTTCTGTCAACATTACATTGGCTCCCTATTAAACATCGTATAGATTTTAAAATCTTGCTACTTACTTATAAAGCTCTAAATGGTTTAGCTCCCCAATATCTAAGCGAGCTCTTGGTGCATTATATTCCTTCACGTCTATTGCGATCTCAGAATTCAGGCCAGTTGATAATACCCAGAATATCAAAATCAACTGAAGGCGGCAGATCCTTTTCCTATTTAGCACCTAAACTCTGGAACAATCTTCCTAGCATTGTTCGGGAAGCAGACACACTCTGTCAGTTTAAATATAGACTAAAAACACATCTCTTTGCTCTTGCATACACATAACACATTATCAATACATTAACATTTTTCAAATCCGTTAAAGGATTGTTACGCTGCAATAATTAGGTCGGCCGGAACCGAGAACATTTCCTATAACACTAGATATACCTGTACATCAGAATAAGAATGGCATCTACGCTAATATCAGTCTCTCTGCTTATCCTGAGGTTTGCCGGGTGCTGGATCCAGGCCGTATCCAGATCAGATGGAGAACCTGTGTCTGGACCTGACTACAACGTAGCCCAAGAGACAATGGGCCTACAGATCCAGTTCTGGCTACATCTATAATTCAGATTTTTAATCTCCGTATCCGCTTACATATATTTATATATAATCTATTTTTAATCTCTATAATAAAAATGTATAATTCAGATTTTGATCTCCATATCCATTTACATATGTTATATATATCTTCCAAGGGGTTTTTTCCCTCCTAGGACTTTTTTCCCAGTGTTAGCACGCTGGGTTTTTCTCCTAGGGGGTTTTTTCCACCCCTGGGAGTCAGCCGACATTGGCTTAATGTAGCACCATCTTGTACATGTTACATATTACCACGCTTGCTTGTACAGCTTATTTTTAACCACTTCTCTTTTTTCTGTGCTTCTAATATGTAAAGCTGCTTTGAAACAATTACCAATTGTAAATTACCAAGCGCTATATAAATAAATTTGACTTGACTTGACTTGACCCTCATGTCGTTCTACACCGTAAGACTTTTGTTCATCTTCGAAACACAAATTAAGTTATTTTTGATTAAATCCGATGGCTCCATAAGGCCTCCATTGAGAGCAAAGCCACCAAACTTTTCAAGATCCAGAAAGACACTAAAAACGTATTTATATCAGTTCATGTGAGTACAGTGGTTCTACCTTAATATTATAAAGCCACGAGAATATTTTTTTGTGCACCAAAAAACAAAAAAAAAAAAACTTTTCAACAATATCTAGAGATGGGTGATTTCGAAGCACTGCTTCAAATCTTTTTTTTTTCGAATCAGCGGTTTAAAGGTCCCGTTTTTCGTGGTTTTTTGAAGCTTTGTTTGTGTTTATAGTGTGCAATATAATATGTTTCGCGTGTAAAAAAACACAGTATTTTTCACATAATTTACTTATCTGTATACCGCTGTTTCCACTGTCATAAAAACGGTCTGATGACTTCCTTGTTCTATGAATCCCTCCTTCAGAAACACGTAACGAGTTCTGATTGTGCCAGCGGTTCCTGTGTTGTGATTCGACAGCAGTTTAGTGCTCCTTGCCCGGAAAGGTCACGCCTCTTACCATAACGTGGAGATGCACGCGCTCAGTGTTATTGTAAACATGTCTTTAATTTTACCCTATCAATTTGAGACGGAATCAGACCCGGTGATGCCCTTAGGAGAGATAATTAGGAAGCATGGTGTTAGTTTTCACTGCTACGCTGACGATACTCAGCTCTATATTTCCTCGCGCCCTGACGAAACCTACAAATTCACAAAACTAACAGAATGCATAGCTGACATTTAAAAACTGGATGACAAGAAATTTCTTATTATTAAATTCAGAAAAAACTGATATCCTAATCTTTGGACCAAAAACTTCCTCACGAAAAAACCTTGAATACTCTCTAACACTTGACGGGTGCTCCATTAAATCTTCGTCCTCAGTTAGGAACCTGGGTGTGCTCTTTGATACCAATCTTTCATTTGAAAGTCATGTTTCTAGTATCTGTAAAACTGCCTTCTTCCATCTAAAAAATATAAAACAACAACAAAAAAAAAACTTTTCAACAATATCTAGAGATGGGTGATTTCGAAGCACTGCTTCAAATCTTTTTTTTTTTCTTTCTATCAATTTGAGCCGGAATCAGACCCGGTGATTGGACTGCGGGATGAAAATAACAGCGTTTCGACGACATGGCGACAAACACACTCTACAAACGCAACTCTTGTGTATTCCTGTGGGCGGAGGTTAGTCAAAAAACTGTTTTAGTGACGTCATTAAAGAAGGAAGTAGAGGGATGTAGTCCAAACTGGCCGTTCGATGTAGGCGACTTCTGTTAAATAAAATATCTCGCTTGGCATTGAACTTTGAGCTTTAAAATTTTACAGATTTTATTTATACTCTAACAACAACATTACACACTAACTAAAGTTTGAAACATGGGATCACGAAGAACGGGACCTTTAAAGAGCCAAAGTCATGTGATTTCTGCAGTTTGACACGTGATCTGAACCACTGATATGAAACGAAGCAGTGTTTTGAAATTGGCCATCACTAGATATTGTTGAAAAGTCATTGTGACAAGCAGGGTGGGGCGAGAGTCGTGAGGGAACGATGCGATGTGAGTGATATTGAGCGTCAGCTGCACGTTGCACTGGTCTCTTATCTCTCACCAAGGAGCTCCGGAAGCATAAAAGGAGGAGCGACGACAGTGAAGGACGAGAGAGGACTAGGTCTGGACTTTAAGTTATGTTTTATTATGTTTGTGTGGGCGACAGTCGTCCGTTACTTTTGTAAAATGCCCCACCCTGCTTGTCACAGACATTATTTTGTGTTATTATTCTCGTCGCTTTATAATATTAAGGTAGAACCACTGTAGTCACATTAACTGTTTTAAATATGTTTTTAGTACCTTTATAGATCTTGAGAGGTTCGGTGGCTTTGCTCTCAATAGAGGCCTCACTGAGCCATCGAATTTCATCAAAAATATCTTAATTTGTGTTCCGAAAATGAACGAAGGTCTTATGGGTGTGAAACAATATGAGGGTGAGTAATAAATGACATTATTTTCATTTTTGAGCGAACTAACCCTTTAAATAAAATTAAAAGTCATTAATTTTAAGGCCTTTTTTTTTCGTGAAATTCATTTAATGACTTTTAATTCTTTTCAGTGCCCCGTGGAAACCATGTAGTTTGTGCTACCCACTAAAAATTACAAACTGTAGCCTGGCACATACCTTGTGAAATACAGCTAGATGGTCCATGGCCCGAGCTGCGCTGATCTTCAGTTTTTTTATTTTTTAAAGGTTGTAGTGGCAGGATATTTAGAAGCAGCAGAAAATATGTCATCTCACTGTCCCACTCTAAAAAGAAACAAAAATCAAAAAAGTGATTTTTTTCCCCCTCCCTTTTTTGTGTTGTTGTCGCATGAGTGCTGTGAAATGAATACCTCTGAAGATTTATCATGGTACTGATTCCTGGCAGACTTCAGCAAACTGAAGCACTGAGGTGGTAGTAAGGTCAAGGTTCTCTGCTTCTCTGATCACCTTTTCCTTATAGAATGTAGGCCACTTCTCCAGCAGTTTGACAGCTGTTTGTGGACCAAAGAGGAGGCTAAAACCTTGAGCTATCTGCAGAAACAGAAACTTTAATTCATATTTCTGACAATCATATACTAAGATCAGAAATATTAATTGTAATTGAAAAAAAAGGATGCCAATACTTACCAGATCTTTAGTGTCCAGCAGCCTTGGAAACACTCTGAGGATGGTGTGTGATTCATCAGGAAGGATTGTGGATGGGTGATGATCACCAGTCAACTTCTAAGGATGACAGCAATATCTTTCTACCCTGTTTAACAAATGCACTTACCAAAAAAAAAAAAAAAAAGAAAGAAAATAAATCCCTTTTATGAAAGATATTCACAAGATTTATATATATATAATAAATACTTTTACAATACATGCAGAATTCATATTAATCATATTCTTTTTTAGGACTTTAAGACACAATTATTAAATATCTAACTTCACAAGGTTATGTTAGCCTCATGGCAACTTTACAGATAAAAAACAAATTACTTACCTGAAGAAGAAAAGTTTAAAAGTAATGTTAGTGTCTCGTGATCCGGTTGATTCCTACACAAGAGAACGTACATCATATTTATTGTTAACATAAAGTAAACGACATCAGAGTTATTTTATTAGTTTATGTGACACGTATCTTCAATGATAATAAGCGATTAATGTTGACGTTTCTGAATAACGTTAGATATAACGTTGCACGCGATATTACACAATTATAAACAAAACCCCAGAAATAGCCCACTAAAACTTTAAAATCTCTTACTCGAGATGAAAGCGAGTGATATAAAATTGTGTCTCAAATAACTGTAATTTTATATTATTGTTGGAATCATCCCTCAGGCCGGATTGGACGCCTCTGTGGCAGAGCCGTTGAAAAAGGGCTCTGCTCCGTGGGCTATGCTCTGTCTGCGGGCCGTATGTTCGAAACACCTACCATATCAACTACTCCGATAAATTTCATCAGGTTTGCACAAAAAGAGCCGTACAATGCAAGCACAGAGTAAAACGTTTTCCTTGAGACACTTCATAGTTATAACCGACAGGAGCAATATTTAAAACCGCTTCAGATGGCGCGCCTGTGCAACGAACAAGGACAAATAAATCATTTGCGCGTTAATATATCCCCATATGTAAAAATCTTAAAAACTAACACTAAATTAATAATTTTGATATAAAATGTCCGTTAAATGCAAACTTTAAAGTAGCTTTAACTCACCAGTTGTCGTTTCTCATCCTCCGCATGGCACGAGAAAATGGCGTCTGGAAATTTTTTTCGGCGAGATCGCTGAATAAATGCCCGGATGTTGCAAATAATACTGAAGTGGTGTTGGATACCTGTAACTCTGTGATTACACTGAAGCAAACAAGCTTTTAACACTGATAGTGTTAATTTCTCTAAATTTTACACTATATCTTCAACACTTTACTCTGAATTGGCTTAACACTTGAAATTTAACACTGATGAATTTGCTTGCATGCATGTATTTGTTGACATGGTTTTAAAGCTATTGTTATCCCATTTGTTGGCCGTAAAACGTCCTAAAAATGCACATATGTACACCAGGGAAATCTAAATTTTCTCGGGGGAGCATGCCCCCGTACCCCCCCCTAGTAAACTACATTTTCTGACCTCTGTAATTATTAAACCCTGCGTACAGCACAGCTTATATTCTATCTAATGAAATCTGAGTTAAACGTGTATAAACTAATGGGACCAAACCCGATTGAATGTAAAGGGTTGTGTCTCCTTATTCTATTAATAACTACCGATTGATTTTGCATTTCTATCAGAAATTAAGAATTATTAGTGTCATTGTAGTGCTGCAAATATCTAAGCTATATCTAATACTTCAAATCTCAAAGTTAAAGCAGATTTGTTTTGTAAAAATGTTTCTGTAACAGCTGCCAAAAATAGTATAGCTCCACTGTGGTTTTTAACAAAAAAAAAACTTTTCAAAACACCCCCCCCCTCTGTTTTTATCACAAATCGCACCCTGAATATACAGATGTAACTAATAATATAAAAATATTAAATAAAAAATAAACGATAAGTGAATGGATTTAAAAGAATGCTGTCTGCAACATCGCGCGCAATACAATATAATATGCACTATGTTAATATAATAATTTCTTAATTCCATTCTTTTTCTTAATTAAAAATATTACTATGGTATTGTCCATGTCACGATCACAGTCTGTTCCTGTTCACTCCGGACTCCATTTCCCATAATCCTCCCTGTCAGTCACATGCACTCACTCCACCAATCATCTGTTGCCACATACAGCCATGCACACTCCACACTAATCACCACACCCAGCTGATACTCATTACCAGGACTATAAAGGACTCACACACACACCACTTCACGGCGAAGTCTTGATTACCCAGTGTATCATCTCCGAGCGTTTATATTCCTGTCTGCCTGTCTGTTACCGTTGCTGCCTGTTCCTGTTTCTTGACCCGTTGCTGCCTGTCCTGACCCTTGCCTGGTATACCGTTCTGTATGTGATATCCGCCTGCCTCGATCTACTGCCTGTACCCTGACTACGATTCTGCCTGTTCCTTACTGTTCCTGTTTGTTCCTGTTTTGACCCTGCCTGTACGACCACTCTCACTTGTAAATAAATGCTGCAGTTGGATCTCCCGCCTGAGTCTCCATTCGTTACAGAAGACTTCGCCAACACAGATCCAGCAGCTTTCGTGAGTGTTCCTGTCATTACCCTTATGAATCCATCCGCCCAGTTGATCGGTCTCCGTCAAGGAGACAGATCCATTGAAGATTATGTTTTGGACTTTATTGAACTGGCTCCGTTAACATGCTTTGAGTTATTTCTTATGACATTCTTTCGCGGGGGACTGTCTGAACCGCTCAGCTCTATTATGCCAATACATAAGCCAAATGGGACTTTAGAACAGTATATAGAACTGGCGTTGCTACTGAGTGGATCTCCATTTACTGTGGGTATCGCGGAGGAACGCGATTCCTCGTTTGGGTGTGTAATGGCCGCCGCGCCAGATGACACTCACAAAATGGCGGCCGCAACAATGAGTCACGTCACCACTGATCGCCCAGAGCAACGTCACGCCTTCGCTGATCACCCAGAGCAATGTCACGTCGCCGCTGATCGCCCAGAGCCACGTCACGTCTCTAGATCAGTCAGAGAACGGCAAGGATTACGTTCCAGTGTGGTTGACCCACCGCTGATTTCAGCGCGAGCGGCTGGCATTCCAAGGTATCAACCGGCCGCTTCGCACTCAAGCCCGGTGGCTGCTTCGTTCTCAAGCCCACCGGCCGCTACGCTCTCAAGCCCGCCGGCCGCTACGCTCTCAAGCCCGCCGGCCGCTACGCTCTCAAGCCCGCCGGCCGCTTCGCTTTCAAGTTCATCAGTTTCAACGCTCTCAAGTTCATCTGTTTCAACGCTCTCAAGTTCACCGGTTGCTATGGACTCAAGCGCTCTGGACGCAATGCCTGCTTTGCCAGTGCCCACGGGCAAGATGGCTGCCCCTGCGGTGCTGAAGTTTGTAGGGGGCGTTCCAGCCACTGAGTCCACTCCAGAGACCGCTCCAGCTGGTGAACCATCGCCTCACTCTCAGAGGAGGAGGAGGAGGAGGAAGAAGAAGACGTCCTCCTCTCCTCAAGACGCAGACGTCCTTCAGGAGGGCGCTGTGGACCTGGAGACCACTCCAAAGGCCTCTCTTACTCCGCCCAAACTACTGACTCTGCATGCGCCGCCCAGGCTCCTTGCCCTACCGGCGCCACCTGAATTCCTTGCCCTGCCAGCGCCCATCAAGCGTCTTGCCCTGCCAGCGCCACCTGAGCTCCTCGCCCTGCCAGCGCCACCTGAGCTCCTCGCCCTGCCGGCGCCACCCAAGCTTCCAGCCCGGCCGGCGCCACCCACGCTTCCAGCCCTGCCGGCGCCACCCAAGCTTCCAGCCCTGCCGGCGCCACCCAAGCTTCCAGCCCTGCCGGCGCCACCCACGCTTCCAGCCCTGCCGGCGCCACCCACGCTTCCAGCCCTGCCGGCGCCACCCACGCTTCCAGCCCTGCCGGCGCCACCCACGCTTCCAGCCCTGCCGGCTTCACCCAAGCTTCCAGCCCTGCCGGCGCCACCCAAGCTTCCAGCCCGGCCGGCGCCACCCAAGCTTCCAGCCCTGCCGGCGCCACCCACGCTTCCAGCCCTGCCGGCGCCACCCACGCTTCCAGCCCTGCCGGCGCCACCCAAGCTTCCAGCCCTGCCGGCTTCACCCAAGCTTCCAGCCCTGCCGGCGCCACCCACGCTTCCAGCCCTGCCGGCTTCACCCATACGCCTGGCCCTGCCGGCGCCACCCGAACTCCTTACCCACGAACCTGCGACGGGCCCCGCTGAGTTCCCCAAGAACTTTTTGGGGGGGGGCAGTATACCTAGGGGTGGGGAGCTTGTGGGTGGGGACCCTGCTCAACCATGGCCATTAAGGGCCCCTGAACTACTATGGCCATTCATGGACTGTAGGCCACTAGGGCCATGTATAGACTCTGACCCGCTGGGGTCACCCATGGACTCTAACCTGCCGTGGCTGCCCAAGCCGCCTGACCTGCCGTGGCCGTCCGAGCCGCCTGACCTGCCGTGGCCGTCCAAGCCGCCTGACCTGCCGTGGCCGTCCAAGCCGCCTGACCTGCCGTGGCCGTCCAAGCCGCCTGACCTGCCGTGGCCGTCCAAGCCGCCTGACCTGCTGTGGCCGTCCGAGCCACCTGACCTGCCGTGGCTGTCCGAGCCACCTGACCTGCCGTGGTTGCCTGAACCACCCGACCTGCCGTGGCCGCCCGAGCCACCTGACCCACCGTGGCTGCCTGTGTTCCTGGGGCTGCATTGGAGATCCCGTTCCCGGCTGCTGTTAGATCTCCAATGCACCCACCCCCCCCTCCCTAGCTGTTCCTTTACGTCGCGAGGACGCGCCTTCCGGGAGGGGGGCGTTATGTCACGATCACAGTCTGTTCCTGTTCACTCCGGACTCCATTTCCCATAATCCTCCCTGTCAGTCACATGCACTCACTCCACCAATCACCTATTGCCACATACAGCCATGCACACTCCACACTAATCACCACACCCAGCTGATACTCATTACCAGGACTATAAAGGACTCACACACACACCACTTCACGGCGAAGTCTTGATTACCCAGTGTATCATCTCCGAGCGTTTATATTCCTGTCTGCCTGTCTGTTACCGTTGCTGCCTGTTCCTGTTTCTTGACCCGTTGCTGCCTGTCCTGACCCTTGCCTGGTATACCGTTCTGTATGTGATATCCGCCTGCCTCGATCTACTGCCTGTACCCTGACTACGATTCTGCCTGTTCCTTACTGTTCCTGTTTGTTCCTGTTTTGACCCTGCCTGTACGACCACTCTCACTTGTAAATAAATGCTGTAGTTGGATCTCCCGCCTGAGTCTCCATTCGTTACAGTCCATTTCTGATAATTCCAGGTTGCTATGGTTGCGCAGGTTGTTTACACATTTAACTCGTGGCCATGAGAAAAATATATTGTTCCCTCACCATATGATCTCGAGGCCACGACATAAGGATATCATTACCTCGACAAAACGATCTCGTGGCCGTTCCCACTAATTAATATCTTTGGCCACGACATATTATCATGTTTCCACGAGTTTATATGTTATATGACAAAACTAAATGAACCGACATGTCCCCTCCCGGTCACCGTACTAACTGTCCAATGACAGTGAGTGTTACAAGTGAGAGAGGATTGGCTCTTCAAATTGAGGGGAAAGTTGATTGGTTGCTCCCACGTTTGTACTGTCCAATGGCATTTTACCACTCGATTGACAAATGGATAAAGAAAAGCACTTGGCAAACCGACAAAGAAAAGCAATTGGTAAATAGAGAAAGAAAAGCATTTGCCAAATTATTTTTAAAAAAGCGATTTAAATGCGCATTTAAAATGATTTACTAGTGAACTTTTTGTTTTATTGATCTACGTTTTAAAAAATGAATTAAATATCCCATTTCAAATTTGTCTATTTATTTATATGTTCAAAAAAGATTTTTAAAATTTATTGTTTTATTGTTTTATTAAACTACATTTAAAAACAGGAATTAAATAAACAACTTTAAATATGTCTATTAATTTGCCCATATAAAAAGTGAATCATTTATATACATTTTTATGTTTGAATTATTAAATTAATTAATTGATTCTTCTTTTTATTTTTAAGTGGCACCCCTGGTCCTCCATACCGCCAGATCTGGAGATCAGCTGAATGGATTCAAAATCGGAAAAACTCATCTGTTTAACTCTACACTGTTAACAATTTCCCTGTATTTTTACAGTACAGTACTGGCAGCAGGGTTGCCAGCAATGTACTGTATTTCGCTTTACAGCAATGTACTGTAATGCAATTTTACAGTACAAAGAACAGTACTGTATAACTACATAACAGTATTTTACTGTATTTTTACAGTATTTTGTAATTTGATCAATTTTTACTGTATTTTACTATATTGTATCATATAGTTATTTCACTGATAAATATTACTTATAATCATTGCTAATAATGATAAAATATATAATTATATAATACATAGGTTAGAATAGTATATACATACTATAGTTAGTAATATTACAATAGTACTATACTACAGAATAACATTACAAATCAAAAGGCAAACCAGAGTAAATTTAAAAAAATGTATTTTTATTCAATCAATATATTTAAACATTTCAAAATTGTCACCATCTTTCGCCCCATCAGCAACGGTCTTGGTACAGTGCATCAGAAATTTGATTTATCTTAAAAAGTGAGCAAAAACAACAAGTGTCCCACAAGATTCACCCCTAACTGAAGGGCACGTGGATGGCTGCAAACAGGCCACAGTCCCTCAGTGTGAAGTCTTCCATTTAAACACAAAGGACCGAACGAAGCTGTTGACATGTTGGTTGATGGCCATCACTCTGCACCACCGTCCTGGTCTTCTGCTCACTCCCTGTCGGGCAGTACATTTCTTCCCTTCAATGCCAAAACTGTAACAAAGTCAAGGCACAAACACAAATACACGTATTACAAAAACTGTTATCCACAGCACCAATAAAGATGAACAGACAGTGTAAGATAGAAATGTCAAATGAAAATTCTGTAGCAAAACAAAATGCAACTTATTTTTAAAGTGTAAAAGGTTGTATTATTATGGCTAATACTTACACATACGCTTCCTTGTGAAAGCAATGCACTTCCCAGGATGCAAAGACAAGTGGACCACACTGCTGGAAGAAATCAAAATAAATGTTTATTCATTGATGTTGCTTGTTGGGGATAGGCTAACACATACACTGTTGCCACATGCATTTCATATAGGCCTACTTCAATAATACATCTAGGTTAGTAAAATATTATCCTTGACCTTGCTGAATATATTGCCATGGCATGCATTATACTTCCTTTGTTGTCTAATAGATAATTATAAACGGTGATAAAGGTAATTTATACCCCAATTCATATTTTTTTTATAATCATAATCGTTTATTGTCATTACAGTCACTATGCTACAGAACAGGGTCTTCTTGCCCAAATAGATGCAGTAATAATCTGGCCAAGTTAACAATAGCCAATCTCTCTGACCCCAAACCACCCATTTACAGTACGTTTCAAGTGAAACTTAAATATTTTCGATCTGGGCCATCTTTTTCCATGTTTTTGTGCCTAAGCACTAACGTTAACTGAAGACCGCGGCCGCTGCAGCCGTCAGTGGACGGCAAATATAATACGTTTGAGCTTGTGTGCACCGTCAGTGTACGACTATAAAAGTGCTTGTTTTTCTCACTGACAGGCTCGAATCGGACAACATTATGGAAAGGATCCCCACAGGAATATACTTTTTTTTAAGATCCTTTTTGTTTAAACACAAACGGCCGTCTATCGATCTCCCAGCAGATTCCAACCTCGCGCGCATTAGTAAAACAAACTTCGTTCAAACTCGACAGAACCAAATTAAAACTCACCAAACCCGTTTCGGTTCGTCTTTCCACGGTTTCAACAATCATCGACATCGAGTTTGGTAGAAATAAACCCGAAGCTAATTCACTGAGTTAGATTTTAAAATGTCAGGAGAGCAGCGGGGCAAAACAGCGCGTACACATCTAATAACGGTGTTTTCGACTACAGCTAGCAACATTCGCTGGCTAAATGTGCAGTTTCATTCCAGAATAAAAACGATACACTTTGTAAAAACCTAATAGTAAAATTAACTTACCAAACTTCCAGAAATACACCGTTCTGCTTCTCCAGTCACCAGCGGCCGTGTTCTTCTGTCTGTGTGATGTGACGTCAGGTGGCGCGTTATTTACAGCAATCCTGTATTATTGCCTGGTATATTACAGCCAGGTTACAGCAGGGTTACAGCAACACTAAAATGTACTGTAAAATATTCCCGCTCAATCAAAATTACCCAGAATGCAATATAAATTACAGTATTTTACTGTAATATAGAAATATGGTACTGTACTGTAGGTTTTTACAGTACTGTGCTGCAAAATCTACAGCGACATTTAACAGTGTAGGGGAGTTGGAAAACGAGGCTATTTTCAAAAAAAGTGGAGTGTTCCTTTAACGGTATATAGACAACAGCAAGTATTTATAGGCTGCTGTCACTTTAAGACCGAATGCACAGATACAAAATAATGACAGACATCCTTCTCTTGTTCTCTTTGTCTTGAGACATAACCGACTGTGTTTACGAGAATACTTGCCAAGACTGGTCTTTTGACCTAATTTTGTGTGTGTATGTGTCCATCCAAGAGCAAGTAGTTGCGAAAGAGGAATCAGTTCGGAGTTTGTTCGCTATCTGAAACGCCTCTCTGTGTGTAACAGTGCATCTCGCCGTCTTGCGGTTTAGTCAAAAGCCCAAAACAATTCTACTCATCATTGTATTCTGTTTCCTGTGTCATCTCTCTTTTATATGATGTTGGTTCATTAATATTCAACATATTATTTGCATATTGATTATTGAAATAATACTAGTATCTATAAGCATATCTTTGATCTAAAATTTTACTAGTAACAAAAATAAGCACAAGTTAATGAATTTTATATATATATATATATATATATTAAATAGTTTGAATTATAATAAAGTATATGAATAGGTACTAGTATCCAACAAATCTCTAATGATTAAGTACTATAGTATCTTTTCAAAAGGTACTAGTATCTAAAGAATAAGCACTAGTAGCTAATGAATGAGTACTAGTAATTAATGGAATAGATTCTAGTATCTAAAAATTAAGCACTAGTAGCATGAAAATAGATACTAGTACGTTTTATGGATTAAAAGTTAAAACAGTTTGCAATAGCAGAGAGCTTTAGAAAGAAACCGAAAGACAGAAGAGAACAAAAAGAGCCCTGCATATATTTATATAGAGAGATATACAGGCATCTAGTGGCTACAAATTGGTATTACAGATAGTTTACCTTTACTTCTGATCATTCACACATCATTGCAGTTTTTAAACAAAAAATATATTGCCTTTATGTCTGCTCTGACCCGTGCAAAATGATTTAAAAAGCCCACACTTTATTCATAAACTGACAGCCTGACTATAATAATGAAAGCACCGCTCTAGTAACATTTTACATTGTTTTCTAGAAATTTATGTTTTGTTTTTGTCTTTTGCTGCCCATCATGTCCACAACTCCTTGGTAGAAGATTTCAAAGGGTCCTTCCAGGTTACAGTAATTGACTAATAAATACATCTATTGTTACAGCACTAACAAGCCAAATTAAAGACTGCTTTCTGTTCTTTTGCCGCCTTGATTTTTAGGAGCATTAAAACCCCACCTGTCAACATTCCTGTTTATTAAATGGAAAAGAACATGGTTCAGCCTTACCAGGACTCAAGACACAAGGAATATTATTAAAACAATTACTCCAATAAGATATTACAGAAGGGACAGTGATGATATCGTTCTGAAAGAGTTGTCTAATCCTTCTATTCCTGAGAGAAGGACTGGACAAAAAACAAACCTTCCCTATATCTGTCTCACAAGGATGAGCCCAAGAGGTAAAAAAAGGTGAAGAGTCTCCTGAGTTTTTTAAAAGAGCAATAGCTCCACTGGGGATAGCATCCATCACTATGGCAAATACAATATTTAGCTAAAAATTCAGAATAAGAACACAAAAGACCATTTGAATTTAGAAGTTGAGAAACCAAAAGAATATTATTAGTAAACCAATCTGGAAAAAAATATCATGGTTATTCCAAATAAAATACCTGTGGGGACTAAAATTATGTTTGTAAATTAAATGCCAAGCCAAAAGCATCTGTTTATGGAAATTTGATAATTTGATGGGCAATTTAGAAATCTTGTAGTTACATACTAAGAGAAAGGGAAGACCACCGACTTTAGAAAAGATATAGTTAGGAATAGTGTTCCATATGGAATCAGAATCAGAAATCGCCTCAACCAGTTGATCTTAAACGTATTATTTAAAGAAGCGAAGTCAAGAAAGTTAAGACCTCCCTTATCAAAGCTATTTATGACAACAGATTTTTTTAAGTAATGTCTCTTGTGTTTCCATAAAAAGTCAAAGAGCATTCTATCAACCTTCACACAAATTGACTTATCTACATACAAGGAAAGAGCAGTGTAGGTCAATAGAGAAGCACCTTCAGCTTTAGCGAGGAGAGCCCTTCCCCGTAAAGATAAGTCCCTTTGGAGCCAGGAGTTAAATTTTTTCTTAGCTTTAGTAATTACTGGATCAAAGTTTAACTTTCCTCTCATATTAACATCTTTACAAACAATCACACCCAAATAACACACTTCGGTCTTAACCGGAATACTATGCAGGAAAGAAGCAGAACAAGACTTTAAGGGAAGGAGTTCACATTTATTTAAATTCAAAAATAAACCGGAAGCTTTAGAGAATAGTTTAATTAGATCAAGAGCGATAGGGATCTGTGAGTCATTTTTTAAAAAGAGTGTAGTGTCGTCGGCTAATTGGGTTATAAGAATCTGTTTCAGCTATATTAATACCTTTTAGATGACTACTCAACAGAGAAGAAGTAAGGAGCTGAGCAGCTAGTAAGAACAAGTAAGGCGATACCGGACAACCCTGGCGAACCCCTCTAAACACATTAAATCTGGGAGAAGTGCCAGATTTAAGATTAATTGAGCAGTTGCAAAAAAAGTTCAGACAATTTTGCAAAAGAAATCACCAAAACCAAATTTATACAGGGATTGTAAAATAAAATCATGTCATCATCAGGGAATCGAAGGCTTTATAAAAGTCTAAAAAAAAATAATTAAACTTTCATCGCTAATCAGATCATCATAGTCTAACAAATCTAAAACTAGGCATATATTATTAGTATATAATATGCCTGTTAGGAATAAAACCTGACTGAGTTTCTTCTATTATTGTACCCAGAACACGTTTCAGTCTTTTAGCCAGTAACAAAGCTAATAATATCTTATAATCACAATTTAACAAACAGATTGGACGCCAGTTATCAATCAACAGAATGTCTTTCTTAGGTTTAGGTATTAAAGTAAGTAATCCCTGTGATAAAGTAGGTGGAAGTGTTTCAGAAGCAATACTCTCCAAATATGTCTTAAGCAAGAAAGGTGCTAACTCTAGGGAAAAGTGTTTGTAAAGTTCGGCTGTCGGCCCATCTGTGCCGGGGACTTATTGTTCTTAAAGGGATAGTTCACCCAAAAATGAAAATTTGATGTTTATCTACTTACCCCCAGAGCATCCAAGATGTAGGTGTCTTTGTTTCTTCAGTAGAACACAAATGATGATTTTTAACTGCAACCGCTGCCGTCTATCAATGGTATAATGCAAGTCAGCGGGAACTTGGACTATAAATCCAAATTAAACCCTGCGGCTCGTGACGACACATTGATGTCTTAAGACACGAAAAGATCGGTTTGTGCGAGAAACCAAACAGTATTTATATCATTTTTTACCTCTAATACACCACTATGTCCAACTGCGTTCATGACTCCTTTAGTGATGTCTGATCGCGCTCTGACAGCGGCAGTGATGTCTGACACTCATTGAAGTATATGCGCGAGACATCACTTCCGCTGTCAGAGCGCGATCAGACCAAACGAATCGAGTGATGAATGCAGTTGGACATAGTGGTGTATCAGAGGTAAAAAATGATATAAATACTGTTCGGTTTCTCGCACAAACCGATCGTTTCGTGTCTTAGGACATCAATGTGTCGTCACGAGCCGCAGGGTTTAATTTGGATTTGTCTGTCGTGTTTTATTTACTCTTATAGTCCAAGTTCCCGCTGACTTGCATTATACCACTGACAAAATCATCATTTGTGTTTTACTAAGAAACAAAGACACCTATATCTTGGATGCTCTGGGGGTAAGCAGATAAACATCAAATTTTCATTTTTGGGTGAACTATCCCTTTAAGAGCTTCAAAAGACTCCATTACTTAATATCAATGGATATATCTTTATCGCAGGCGATCTTATCTTCATTAGATAATCAGAGGTGTAAAGTACTTGAGTAATTTTACTTGATTACTGTACTTAAGTATTATTTTGTGGGATTTTTACTTTACTTGAGTACATTTAAAAATCAATACTTTTACTTTTACTTGATTACATTTTTTGAGAAAAAAGACTACTTTTTACTCCTTACAATTTTATTTACAGTCAAAAAGTACTTATTTTTTGGAGATCACTTCATTCTATTTTCCCTTGCTATTACCAAACCAATTGAATTGCGCTTATGACCAGTTTAATTTAATGGTTATTTATTCAATGAGATTAATTTTCACATTCCATAAAATTGGTCAGACATGTTCATTGGTCCTTTGGAAGTGACGTCATGTTGCATCAATTACCACAATGCACAGCACCTTGACCATTTTGGGGTGAAGGCGACTTGGCTGTCCACTAGTTTCTATGGCAATATCAGCTGCTTTGTTAAAAAAAAACTTTTTCACAAAACCTTTTTGCTCTCAGTCAGTTTGGGTTAAAACTCTTTAAAAGATCTAGTATTAGTATTAGACTTATAAACACTGAATTAATACAGTCAGTGGAAGAAAATGGAGGAAGTCAAAAATCAGCCACAGAATCAAGAGCACCCGTGGCCAACAGTTCATCTGATGATGAAGATTTTTTCGCTTCTTTGAAACGGACAACACATGAAGCCAGCAAAGAGTTGGATGGATATCTGGCCTGTGTTTCAGACATCAGTGTTTCAGGCACTGCAGGATTGATTTTTAGACCCAAAAGAGCTGGGCTTGACACTCACAATTTTGAAAATCAGCTTCTGCTTAAGTGAAATCCGAGGTTTTGCAACTTTGAGTAGCATGTTGCATACTGGCATTAGGTAGTAGTCTTATAGTTTGATAATTAAATTTGTATGTGGTTCATTCAACATGTTTTTAGAGATTAAAAGCTTAAAAAATAATCTCTAGTTTTCATTCTTGCTGTTACTTTTACTTTTTTAATACTCAAGTACAATTTTAATGTAGTACTTTTTTTACGTTTACTCAAGTATGATTCTGGCCAGATACTTTTACTTTTAATTGAGTAAAATTTTCACTCAGTACTTGTACTTTCACTTGAGTAACATTTTTGAGTACTTTTTACACCTCTGTAGATAATGTCCTAACATCCTTCAAAGACTGGAAAAAGGACAGAGCTGAGTCCTTGCAGTATTTGGATTGGTAAAGATTAGAATAGAAGCTTGCACAAAATGTGCCAATTTCCTTAGGATCAGAAATAACAGTACCGTTGATATTTAAAGAATTAATAGTTAAACTTCTATAATTATTCTTTTCCATTCTGAAGAAATATGCTGTACTTTGCTCTAGCCATCTTCTTCTAGAGCGAATAAAAGAGCCTTCTGCCTTAAATGTATATATTGAGTCTAATTGAGTTTGTAGATCAGTAAGTTCTACCAACTCAGCTCCTGACAGACCATCCTGCATTTTACCACAGAGAGTCATTATTTTGGAAATGACAGTCTCCTCTTCATATTTTTTAAGTTTAGTTTGATGGCTGCCGAAGTTTCTAGCACATTTGCCAATTTCGTGTTTAACAAGCTCCCAATTAAGGCTGTATTTATTTTCCTTTTGTGCTTTGATCCAGTAATACTCAATCAAAAATAAAATATTTTTTCTCAATTGGTCATGCTTAAGCAAAGAAGAGTTAAGTTCGAGGACTTGAAGAAGAGAGAGCTAAGGATAGAAGGGATTAAAAAAGAGTTGCTTTGTGATCGGCCATGGGGGAAGGTAGGATACTAACTAGGGTGACCACCCGTCCCACTTTGCGTTGTACGGCACAGCATTTTGACTCCTTGTCCCGCACGTCGCATATTGAGAAAATGTCCCGCATTTATACCTACCATGAAATGTCAGTTTTTTAACTCTAGACAATCACTGTACGAGCTGATGCCTTTTCAGGGTTGCTTAATTAACAAACTGGTAAACTTTCTATCGGTAAGAAAACTCAGATGAACTGTAATAATGTGCATGACACACAAGTCCCTTTGTAAGATGGATAATACAGACCTTATATATAATTACACCCACAAAAATATGTACAAAACAAATTAAAAGATCAATCACAATAAAATCTGTTACATTTTGTAAATGGGGTGTTTTAATCACACAAACAGCACTTCAGCTCAATTCGAATAAACGCCCATGGTGGAATAGCATTAGCAAGGAGCTCCTTCAGAGTCTGTTCCCGCCCCCGATTGTAAAGCAAAACGTGATTGGTTGTAGCGAGAGTGTGCTGCGATTGGTCAGCGCCACGTGGCCGTTATCTGATTGGCTTGATTAGTCGGTGGGTGGAGTCGACCTATTTGTGGATTTGTCTGAGATCCTGACGCTAGAATTGTGTCAGAATCCACAAATGCGTGAGGCGATTCACAAATGCACAGAAAGCAATTCACAAGTGCACAAATGCACACATGATTCACAAATAAATGCAGGCAGAGTTGTGCTTGTGACATAAAAACATATTTGTGAATATGTTTTTTATTAGCAAATCTCATTTTATTTATTTGTGAATTTAATTAATTTTTGTGAAACTCCTAACATATATTTGTGGATCTCATTCTGTTCATTTGTGTATATGATTATTTTTTTGTGAATATCTTCACATTTATTTGTGGATCATAATCTATTTATTTGGTATTTTGCTACAATCCTATCTCCATATAATTTCAAGCACTCATTTGTTCTCAAGTGTGTACATAAAGCAACAGAAACTCCTAATATACCAACATCAATTACCAAACAATGAAGAAGTTTTTTTTTTGTTTGTTTTTTTTTACAGTTTTCCTGTGATACCATCATACTTTTTTGGAATTCACACCAAATAAGACTATTTATAATATTGAATTTTTTTAGTAGTTAATTCATTAGCATGTGTTTTTCTTTGTGTTACTTTCTCCTGTCACTATCTCTCTTACCTTGTATCTAAAACAATATTTTGTTTTAATTTCCTGTTGTTGTGTTTTAGCATGATTTCCGTGTGTAATCGTGTATTTGTATTTTTGTTTTGTTTTAGTATTTGATTTTTTTGATGTGTGTTTATACAAGATGCTTGTTTTTGTTTTTAGGGTGACTTTTTAACATTCTCTCAAGGGTCTGCAGATGAAAAATATAATTTTTACCTAATTCTGGCACATTTACAGCCGTGTCTATTAATGTGCATTGCCCCTGTAAACAAATACACTAAACTAAACTAAATGTAATGATGGGACAGTGTATACAGTATAATGTATAAATGAGACCAAAAAACCTCACCAAAGCATTCATTGTGATTAAAGTTGACTTTATTTCATAATTCATTACAACATAAACACAGAGGCCAAATGAAATGTGTGGTTGAGTGTAGTACAACAGCCACAGTCACAATGTGCTTTAAAGATTGACATTAAAATCATGCATTAGAAACAGATATGCTTATAGTTATAGCCACATAGATCTAATAATGAGAAAACTGAAGAAGATCCTGTGATGGCAGCATGATTCTGGGATTTTACTTGTAGGCCATGTACATTGCACAGTTAGGGTTGCCCTCATTCAGATTTTTCTTGATAAAGTTGACACCAGCTCCTGGATACTCTTTCCAGGCGTCACTGTTGATCAGCAGAACCATGGCCTGGATCGATTGACCTTCCTCTTTCCTGTACCATAGGTAGACAGCTTTTCCACTGGTTCCTTCATTAAGATCAACACTGAGCTTTTCATAGCCTTCGATCTGAAGCTTTGATTCGTCCTGGTGGGAGGTGGATACGTTGAGATCAGTGAGAGCCTTGCTCTTATCGGTTGTGCGGCGATACCAGAGGAAGACGAAGTTTTTTCCATTAGCGTTTCGATTGGTGTCTTCACACACACGAGTGTAGCCCTCATCAAACATCTGCTTGTCAGAAGAGAAGTCAACAGTTCCTGCGATCTCCTGTATGTAGCTGGTCTTCTCTCTCTTCACCCACAGGTAGATGATGGTTCTTGATGCATTACGGTTCAGATCACAGCCCAGTCTCTCCCAGCCACCTTTTATAAGAGGAGGTTCTTCTTTGGCGGCCTTGGTTACCTTGAGGTCCACAATAGGCATGTCATATTCAGTGCTGCCGTAAAAGTACCAGAGGAAGATGTGATCTCCACAAGCTCCTGCATTCAGATCCCTGTTGATGACCTCATACCCAGCATCAGCCAGACCAGATTTCATCTTGTCAGTGAATGAGAACTCGATCCTGGTCACTGGTCTTTTGCCAGACTCTTTCTTGTACCAAAGAAAGATCTGGTTTCCACCAGCACCTTCATTGAGGTCAACATTGATGAACTGATAACCTTGAGATGAGAGATCTTCCGATTCTTTCTTACTGGTGGAGACTTCGAGCTTGGTTATTGGCTGTGCATTTGCCATTTTGTTTTCTTCTGTATTTGTGCCGCTGAAGAAAAAACAAACACAAAAACTATAGTTAATTATTGCTTTTGTAATATGATTAGGAATTTAAATTCATTTTGTAGTTATCTTTTTATTTAGTAGTCTGACATGCATGTAATTTTATTTATTAGCTCAACAATCTTTTTGTTATGAAATAACATGTTTTTAGATCTAATGTTATAAGCACTTCAAAAATATTAATGCAATGCCAACATTTACTCAACATTATTAGGAATTATTTATATTTATTTAAAATGTTAAATTTATTAAACTTTCCTACTTATATTTCAAAGTAAGAAAATACTAATTGTTAAAAGGTTGTTGTCTAGATTTTTTTCAGATGAATAAATCATCGCCTCACCAGATGTTGTAGAAGATACTGCTGTTTCACTGACGAGAGCAGAAGAGATCTTTGAAGAGCCTTCACAGGGCTCTCGCTTATATAGTCCTCTCAGCTGCTCCACCCAACACAAACCAGCAAGTTTACTTTTGAAGTTCTGAAGAATGTTTAATGTTTAATCTTTATTAAACAATCTTTAATTTAATCTTTAATGTTCGCTGGAAACTTATCACGTCTGGTTAGGACACAGTGTCATAGTAAATTATATGATAAGATTCCAGCGAACATTAAATAAAGCATGTGAACAGCACCTGAGTTTATCATTATCATACATTTTTGCACAATTAACAGTTGTTCTTTCCACCCCCACATTGCCAGTTTATCAGCTTCCTCACCTCCCTTTGGCACTGATTTGATTCGACCTGGCAATTCATTTTTCAGTAATTCTTCTTCAGAAGGTTCTTCAGAGATCTGTTCTGCTATATTCAGTGAAACAGCAGTGTCTTCTTCCACACACACATTGCATTAATTAATACTTCTGAAGTGCTTATAACATTAGATCTAAAAACATGTTATTTCATAACAAAAAGATTGGCGAGCCAAGAAATAAAATTATATGCATGTCAGACTTTAAAATAACTACAAAATGTATAGAAATTCCTAATCATATAACAAAAGCAATAATTAACTATAGTTTTGTTTTGTTTGTTTTTTTGTTTTTTTAATTTTAACCCACTTCTTCAGTGCCAAAAATACAGAAGAAATGGGCAAATAACCAAGCTCAACGTCTCCACCTGTAAGGACGAAGAGGAAAAACTCAAGGTTAAGCTCAAAAGCTCAAGGTTATCAGTTCATCAATGTTGACCTCAATCAAGGTACTTGTGGAAACCAGGTCCTTCTTTGGTACAAGAAAGAGTGTGGCAACAGACCTGTGACCAGGATCGAGTTATCATTCACTGACAGGATGAAATCTGGTCTGGCTGATGCTGGGTATGAGGTGGTCAACAGGGATCTGAATGCAGGAGTTTGTGGAGATCACATCTTTCTGTGGTACTTCTGCGGCAGCACTGAATATGACATTCCTATTGTGGAGCTCACCGTAAGCAAAGACGCCAAAGAAGAACCTGCTCTTCTGAAAGATGGCTGGGAGAGACTGGGCTGTGATCTGAACCGTAATGCATGAGGAAACTTCATCTACCTGTGGGTGAACAGAGAGAAGACCAGCTACATGTTGACTTCAGTTCTGAAAAACATACAGTGGGTACGGAAAGTATTCAGACCCCCTTAAATTTTTCACTCTTTGTTATATTGCAGCCATTTGCTAAAATCATTTAAGTTCATTTTTTTTTCCTCATTAATGTACACACAGCACCCCATATTGACAGAAAAACACAGAATTGTTGACATTTTTGCAGATATATTAAAAAAGAAAAACTGAAATATCACATGGTCCTAAGTATTCAGACCCTTTGCTCAGTATTTAGTAGAAGCACCCTTTTGATCTAATACAGCCATGAGTCTTTTTGGGAAAGATGCAACAAGTTTTTCACACCTGGATTTGGGGATCCTCTGCCATTCCTCCTTGCAGATCCTCTCCAGTTCTGTCAGGTTGGATGGTAAACGTTGGTGGACAGCCATTTTTAGGTCTCTCCAGAGATGCTCAATTGGGTTTAAGTCAGGGCTCTGGCTGGGCCATTCAAGAACAGTCACGGAGTTGTTGTGAAGCCACTCCTTCGTTATTTTAGCTGTGTGCTTAGGGTCATTGTCTTGTTGGAAGGTAAACCTTCGGCCCAGTCTGAGGTCCTGAGCACTCTGGAGAAGGTTTTCGTCCAGGATATCCCTGTACTTGGCGGCATTCATCTTTCCCTCGATTGCAACCAGTCGTCCTGTCCCTGCAGCTGAAAAACACCCCCACAGCATGATGCTGCCACCACCATGCTTCACTGTTGGGACTGTATTGGACAGGTGATGAGCAGTGCCTGGTTTTCTCCACACATACCGCTTACAATTAAGGCCAAAAGTTCTATCTTGGTCTCATCAGACCAGAGAATCTTATTTCTCACCATCTTGGCAAACTCCATGCGGGCTTTCATGTGTCTTGCACTGAGGAGAGGCTTCCGTCGGGCCACTCTGCCATAAAGCCCCGACTGGTGGAGGGCTGCAGTGATGGTTGACTTTCTACAACTTTCTCCCATCTCCCGACTGCATCTCTGGAGCTCAGCCACAGTGATCTTTGGGTTCTTCTTTACCTCTCTCACCAAGGCTCTTCTCCCCCGATAGCTCAGTTTGGCCGGACGGCCAGCTCTAGGAAGGGTTCTGGTCGTCCCAAACGTCTTCCATTTAAGGATTATGGAGGCCACTGAGCTCTTAGGATCCTTAAGTGCAGCAGAATGTTTTTGTAACCTTGGTCAGATCTGTGCCTTGCCACAATTCTGTCTCTGAGCTCTTCAGGCAGTTCCTTTGACCTCATGATTCTCATTTGCTCTGACATGCACTGTGAGCTGTAAGGTCTTATATAGACAGGTGTGTGGCTTTCCTAATCAAGTCCAATCAGTATAATCAAACACAGCTGGACTCAAATGAAGGTGTAGAAACATCTCAAGGATGATCAGAAGAAATGGACAGCACCTGAGTTAAATATATGAGTGTCACAGCAAAGGCTCTGAATACTTAGGACTATGTGATATTTCAGTTTTTCTTTTTCAATAAATCAGCAAAAATGCCAACAATTCTGTGTTTTTCTGTCAATATGGGGTGCTGTGTGTACATTAATGAGGAAAAAAATGAACTTAAATGATTTTAGCAAATGGCTGCAATATAACAAAGAGTGAAAAATTTAAGGGGGTCTGAATACTTTCCGTACCCACTCTATGTTTGAACTGGGCTATACTCATGTGGATGAAGACACCAATCAAATATTTGGATGTTGAGCCACAGCTCATTGGCCGCAGATGCAACAGCAACCAATCAGCTGTGCTGTGAAGATAATGATGTGATCGCTACCAAATGAGTTAAAGACCCATCTAGAGTTTCATGACAGAACCTTATGCCTTAACTTAACTTAAGATCTAGTACATTAAATTGGGATTTTTCACAAATTTGTATTACACAAGCAGATCTTAACTTCATTTAGGGTTATTTTATCTCACAAAATCTTATTTCAGACAGGACCACTTTCGCAAGTTACTTGAGTTTATTGAACACAATTATCTTTGGCGGTATGGTTTCTTATGGGGGTTCTGCACCAAAATTAATTGAACATACAAGAGCTTAACATTAACCCTCCAGAACTATCAGCTTGGAAATACATAGACAATTAAGACACTTGTATTGTCTTAATAAGTGAATATGGTAATCGTGTAGATATGGCAGTGGGTCATCTATACTGTAGCTTGGTTATGAGGATGAGTGTCTCTCAGCAGTGAGGTCCATGCCAGCCATGACGTGAAAGCCTTAGTGATCTGAAACAAAAGAAGACGACAACCAGAAGGTGCACGGTAATATGCTCATGCTTATATTGGGGAGGGAGGGAGGGTTGCGAGCAGTTTGAGCATACTTACCGAGCAGTAATGCCACATATATATGTCCCGTGTCTAATAGGAGAATGGTAGTGATTGGAACGATTGACAGCTGACGCGTCGCTGGTCGCAGCACTATGCCTACTTGGCCTGACTGAACTAACGCTGCGCTCGATTTTATCTGATCTCTAGATTAGGAAATGATAAACTACTCCAGGTGTTTGATCATCAGTAACACACAAGCTGCTGTTGTGAAGCTCATTACTGTACAGTTTATCCAGTTTCATGTCACCATACTGACAGAGCGCTGTTAGATTATAACCAGTACTCATTTATTGGATCCTGTAATTACTCCTGTCAGTGCGTTTCAACGTGCGACCCTCTCTCGCGCTTTCCCCTCTCTTTAGTTCTGCGTCACGCTGATGTCACCCTGAACCAGGGTTGGGCAAAAATACATCAAAATGTATTTTAAAATAAAATACCAAATACCTTGATTTTAATTGTATCAAAACAAACTACAAAATACAGCAGCCACAAAATGTATCAAAATTAACTACTGTATTTTTGTATTTTAAAAATGCTACAAAATACTTTTACAAGGGAGCATGAAATTTCTTCAAAAACCTTCTATCAACTGGCCTATTTGATCGATCCCTTCACCATTACACTGACTCAGTTGATTAAGTAAAAAATGTTTGATAGCAACAGCTTTTCTCTGCCAGAATCATGCAATAAATCGGACATAGGCTATGCAACCAGTTAAAGGCACAATATGTAGGATTTTTGGATTAAAATGTCCAAAAACCTCTAGAACAATTTTATATATTTTTTGACTTGTGTACTTACATTATCCCAAAAAAATTTCCAAAATTGTTCAAATCCAGAGAAATAAGCAATTTTAACCAGGACACACACCGTGTCTGTGCGTCGTCTATCAATGACATCATTACCCTTGATTTCCGGTTTTATTTTGTAGAAACCATGGAAACATCAAAGACACTTTAGTATATTATGTGTTTTATTAGACAGATGGGCAGTTATTAGACTGTTTGGATACATTCATTAACAGAAAACTAATCATGTTATATAGCTCAACACTTTAAGTCTTTTTGTTTGAATCTTGTTTTCTTGATTTACCGCGAGTACCATGTTTCACCATGATTAATATCGATCTATCTTACTGCAGTGTGCAACAAGTGTCTCATAGCAGCCGCCGAGCGAACGCACAGAGTAACACTATACCAACTTTAAACACACAAAAGTATTTAACTCACATTTACAAGGGTTTTGCTCAGTTGATTCATGTTAGTTAATACAATAACAAATGAGACCTTATTGTAAAGTTTTACAAAAATTATACATTGCCTCACTACTACTACTACTAATAAAAATAAATAAAATTAAATAAAAATGCAAACAAGTTATTGGTCAACATTATAGGCTACATATAAAGAAACACAATACATGTGCTATGGACGAATAAAATGAAAGCCTGTTGGGAAATGATTTTACTCAAACCATATTGTTGATGAAAATAATAAAAACAATAAAAGTGGTAATGTTTTTGAAAAAAAAAAGTTTATATAAACATCTTTAGTATTACTGTTTCAAATAACACTGTTTTAGCATGAACCTGAAGAGCTGAATGAACACCAATAAACCAAAGCGCTTTGTTAGATGGTTTTAGCTCAATGGGATGCAACTTATATATGATAAAGTAGATATTTATACAAAAAAAATTACAACTTATACCTGCACATAATCATGCACAGATGTACATGAATTAAGTTACAAAGTGTGAACTCCTGTTCTGGATACGCTCCCCACAACAACACACTAAAAAACGGCAACTAATCCAAAATAATTCACAGTGTTTTATTACAATCGTGTTCTCATTATAATGTTATGTATATATGACAGTCCCAGCCATAGTTATTAATGTTATCCATTGCTGTTTGAGTGCGTATGCTGAAGAGATGATCACCGGTAGGCCTACAATGAAGCGCTTTACTGCCGCGTTCATTAACTCAACCAAATACATCCTATATGAGTTTAATCAGATATATATACACAGAATAATAAAAATACAACTTATAATTCCACCAAAGGCTGCGAATGCACAAGCAAACTGACTGTGCTAGTCATAAAGGTGTAACTCCGCAGATGCGCTCTTCGTGTAACAACGCTCTGATTTCACAGATTTGTGATTCACTTTAACTGTATCTTCCTTCAAGCAGTTCAATACTATCATGGAGAACAGCGCACATCATATAATCCATTATTTATCAGTGAAATAATCCATTATTTATCAGTGTTAAAATATTGGCCTAGTTCGGACTGAGAATGATAACATTAAAATGAGCATTTATCGGCCAGTAAGATATGGTGGCCGATATATCATGAATCCCTGATTGGTTATGGCAGTATATTTATAGAGTTTTAACTATATGCATGACTTATGTCACTGTTTTAAATGTGTGTCACAGACACGTCAGGCTCCACCGCTCACCAATCACAGCGCACCCAATCACCAGAATACTGATTACCGGCACCTGCACCTCATCAAGCACCTCATCACAGCCTGCATAAAGAGCACTCACACACACCACTCGATGTCTGGTCTCGTTTGCATTAACTTAAGCCGAGTTCAGACTGCACGATTTTAGCCCCGATTTTGGCTCGCCGACAGGTTTTGAGAAATCGCCGACAAATGCCCGAAATCACAGGCAAATCGGTGCTCGTTCACGCGAGTGACAATCACGCAGTGTGAATGAGCAAAGACGCGATCTGAGAGAATCGCCGACGAGTCGCCGACACCCGTGAGATATTTGGCATGCTAAATATCTGGACCTGTCGGCGATTCAAAATCCTGCAGTGTGAAAAGTGTTCTGACTGAAAACTACATCGGCGATGACCGACAGCCAATGAGAGAGCAAGATACAGAGCAGCGGGGAGTTCGGGGAGGAGTTATAGACAACAACATCAGCAAGCATTGCTTCGTTTCAGATAAACATTACAATTTTATCATACAGAAGCAAAGCATAAACATTTGCTTGACCATCAACAGCAGCACATTGAAAAGTTATGTATTTTGCTCCAACTGTCGTTGCAGAACACATAATCCTTGTTCCTCGCGTCTCCCCAAACATTTCCTTCTCCATATTCTTCTTTTCTTGATGTTGTTTTCGCTGCAAATCAGCGCACAGGCAATTCGTATTTCAAGCTTCTTGCGGGCTACTATTTTTAATAATAATCCCACCGTGTGTCTCAATCAGCTCCCTAGTTCAGCAGTCAGGGCACTGATCAGGGTATCAGCCACATTCGCTTTCATTATATACTGATTCACGACCTAGGGAGCTAGGGAGCTGATTGAGACACAGGGCCAGTCTCACGTGAGAACTCTGGTCTTGCACGCGTTGTTTCCTTGTCATGTCTTGCGTGTGTTTGGTTGTGAAACGTAGTTTGCGTGCCAGACAGAGTTGTCTGCGATTCTTCCTATTGTAAAGTCATGCAGTGTGAAACCTTCTGTCGCCGATCCATCGTGCAGTATGAACATAGCAGCGACTGAATGCTGGCCAAGATAGTCATGCAGTGTGAAAAGAACAGTGACCCGACTACTTTGAAAATCGTGCAGTCTGAACTCGGCTTTACCTGTATGCTTACCTTAAGGACTCCCCGCGATCTACACTGCATTACAAATTATTATGCAAGAGACAAATCAGTAAGATTTCTGTACAATAAACATTCAGATTTTACTTTTTCTAAGAAAATGTTTGTTCGTTTATTTATCCATGTCTTTTTAGATAACTGGTATCAATCTCAGACAAAATAATTTGCCAGATCTATGGAAACCCTACTTTGAGGTTGTTCCACATTATTAAGCAAGTCACAGTTCTCATGCAATATGGGGAGGAAGAAAGATCTTTTTGAAGATGAAAAGCATGAAATGGTGCAATGTTGTGCAAAAGGCATGAAAACAACTAATATTGTGTGAAACTGAATGAAGATTATCGAATTATCATAAGATTTGTGAGTGATTTAGAGCACAGCAGAACTTGGTCAGATAAAGGCTTATTGAGGAAAGTTCCTGTCAAAAAATTAATTGTATTAAAAGGGCAGCTATAAAAAAGCCAGTGTTGAGCAGCAAACAGGTATTTGAAGCTGCTGGTGACTCTGGAGTCTGAAGAAGCTCTCCATGCAGGCTGGCAGTTGTGCGTAAAGATGCATTTCAGCCACTCCAAACCAAACCTCACAAAGAGAAACATTTACAGTGGGTTTAGAAATACATGAAGACTCATTTTTAAATAGTTTTATTCACTGACTAATGCCGTACTACAATGGATGGTCTAAATGGATGGATTTCTGGATGGTTGGTGAATGGCCACCACGTTCCAACAAGACTGCTACGTCAGCAAGGAGCTGGTGGGTGATGATTTGGGCTGGAATACTGGGAAGTGAGATGGACGGTATTAAAATTACTTTTGCAAGATATGTGGAGTTCATAACTGGCCATTTTCAGCTATGGTATAAAAAGGAGGATAGTGCATAGTACAATGCACTATTGTACAATGCACTATGCACTATCCCATGCTGCAAAAAACACCACAGCAATAAAACTGTTTGAAAATGTATTTCTACACCCACTGTAAATGTTTCTCTTTGTGAGGTTTGGTTAGTGGTGTCTAAAATGCATCTTTACCCACAACTGTCAGCCTGTATGGTGAGGTTCTCAAGACTCCAGAGACACCAGCAGCTTCAAATACCCGTTTGCTGCTCAGCACTGGCTTTTTTTTATAGCTTCCCTTTTAATACAATATTTTTTTTTTGACAGGAACTTTCATTAATGAGCCTTTATCTGACCGAGTTCTGCTGTGCTCTAAATCACTCACAAATCTTATGATAATTCGATAATCTCCATTCAGTTTCACACAATATTAGTTGTTTTCATGCCTTTTGCACAACATTGCACCATTTCATGTTTTTCATCTTCAGAAAGATCTTTCTTCCTCCCCATATTGCATGAGAACTGTGACTTGCTTAATAATGTGGAACAACCTCTAAGTAGGGTTTCCATAGACCTGGCTAATTATTTTGTCTGAGATTGATACCAGTTATCTAAAAAGACATGGATAAATAAACAAACAAACATTTTCATAGAAAAACTAAAATCTGAATGTTTATTGTACAGAAATCTTACTGATATGTCAATTGCATAATAATTTGGAACGCAGTGTACTTACCTGTCTCCAAGAATCTCCTTGTGTGTTCTCTCCTCTCTGTGTGAGTGCTCCATACCTCCAGCGTCTCCAGCGTCTCCAGTTCCAAGGTCACCAGTATCTGAAACCACAAAATAACTCTGTCATCACTCTCCATCTCAAGAACCTGCACAACTTCACTGCTCACTCACCTGCACTTCTGCCATTGCTCATACTGGTTTTCAATAAAGTTCCATTACCTGTGAAAGTCGGTCTCTGTCCCTTCTGTACTGTAACAGAAGACCGGACCGTAACAGCGCGAGGCCAGTATGAGTTCCCCGGATCCCTTTCGAGAACTCGTGGATGTTCTCCGACGAACTCTCACCGCAAGCACACCTCCACCATCACCTGTCAGCACTTCCACAAACACCGTCACCTCTCCCTCTCCGCCAGCACACGCCAGTCCCATGGCCAGACCAGCGCCCTACTCAGGATCGGCGGAGGACTGCAGCGGCTTCCTCTTGCAGTGTGCACTGGTCCTGGAGATGCAACCGCACCTCTACCCCAGCGACACATCTATGGTAGCGTTCATCATTTCCCAGTTGCAAGGCAAGGCGTTACAGTGGGCAGAATCCATCTGGTCTCAAAATGGTCCCATCATTCAATCATATGGTTCCTTCGTGTCCCACTTCCGGGAGGTGCTTGGTAAACCCTCCTACGACTCCTCTATTGGTGAGAAATTGTGTAATCTCAAACAAGGTTCCATGACTATTAACGATTATGCCTTGCAGTTCAGAACGCTAGCCGCGTCCAGTGGATGGAATGAACAAGCCCTCATAACCACCTACCATCAAGGGTTGGATCCTCGGGTGCGGTTGCATCTCGCTGCATACGAGCGCCTCGAGCGCTTCATCCAGCTGTCCATCCGCTTTGCCTCCCGTATGCAGTCGTGTATAGAAGAACACCAGGACCAGTCACTCTTTCACCACCTCCTCCGCCGACCTGAACCCGTCAGCCCTCCAGAACCAACCCACGAACCCATGAACATAGAGAATTCTCGCCTCACTCCTTCCGAGCGCCAAAGACGGCTGACCCTGAACCTCTGCCTCTATTGTGGTTTACCTGGGCACATCATCTCTGCGTGCCCAACTCTTCCCCCACGACCGATGGTGAGTGCCATTATTCCTTCACTCAATAAAATGAAACCACTCACCACTGTTGTCAACCTTACTGCTGCTGGTGTCTCCCTTCCAGTGGTGGCACTCCTCGATTCAGGGTCAGCCGGCAACTTCATCTCCGGCGCCCTCTGCCGGCAGCTCAAACTCAAGACCACGCCCTCTCCATCTGTCTATCAGATCCACTCAATCACGGGAAAGCCTCTGAGCCGAAGATGTGTGCGCCGATGTGTGGGTCCCATTCAATTACGTGTCGGTATACTCCATCTGGAAAACATCCATCTGCTGGTTCTGGAGGAATACACCTCTGATGTGGTTCTAGGGCATCCCTGGTTGGAGCAGCACAACCCTACCATCTCTTGGAAAACCGGCGAGATCCTGAAGTGGGGCGAAACCTGTTTCTCAAATTGTTTCTCTGACCTTCCAGTTCCTCGAGTACCATCCTCTCATGATCTACCCATCTGTGCCACCTCCATAGAGAGTCCAGTTGAGAAACGTTCCACCGAGATCCCAGAATGCTACGCCCCCTTCAGTGACGTCTTCTGCCCACAGAGAGCCTCCAAGCTGCCTCCACACCGGCCATGGGACTGTGCCATCGATCTGCTTCCGGGTGAGCCAGTGCCAAGGGGTAAGATCTATCTCCTTTCCATCCCGGAGGAGAAGGCCATGGAGGAATACATCAAAGAGGCCCTTGCTCAAGGATACATCCGCCTGTCTACTTCCCCTGCTGCTTCGAGCTTCTTCTTTGTGGCAAAAAAGGCCGGAGGCTTGAGGCCCTGCATAGACTACCGCTCCCTGAATAAAATCACTGTCAAGTTCCGTTATCCCCTTCCTCTCGTCCCAGCGGCCCTGGAACATCTCCGTGGTGCCACTGTGTTCACGAAGTTGGACCTCCGCAGCGCATACAACCTCATCCGGATACGCGAGGGGGACGAGTGGAAGACCGCCTTCATCACGCCCACCGGCCACTATGAATATCTTGTTATGCCGTATGGCCTGGTCAACGCCCCCTCCGTATTCCAGGATTTCATACATGAGGTGCTCCGGGAGTTCCTCCACAAGTTCGTGCTGGTATACATAGATGACATCTTGATATACTCCCGGAGCCTGGCCGAACATCGCCACCACGTTGCGGAGGTCCTCCAACGACTTCGCCAGTTCCATCTCTTCCTCAAGGCAGAAAAGTGCTCATTCCACCAGTCTTCAGTTCACTTCCTCGGGTACATCATAGATCACAGTGGCATCCGGATGGACGAGGGGAAGGTGGACGCCATCAAGACCTGGCCAGTTCCAACATCCATAAAAGAACTCCAACGTTTCCTAGGTTTTGCTAATTTCTATCGACGATTTATCAAGAATTACAGTTCCATAACCCATCCACTCTCCAGCCTGCTCCGAAACCAGCCCAAGTCTCTGTCCTGGACACCAGCTGCCACCAACGCTTTCGAAAGCCTCAAAGAAGCCTTCACCACCGCTCCCCTCCTCGTCCACCCTAACCCAGACCTCCCTTTCGTCGTGGAGGTGGACGCCTCTACCACAGGAGTGGGAGCCGTCTTGTCTCAGCAGCAGGGGACACCAAGTAGACTCCATCCATGCGCCGCCTTCTCCCGCAAGCTAAACCCGGCGGAGGTCAACTACAACATAGGAAACAGAGAACTCCTAGTCGTGAAGTTGGCTCTAGAAGAGTGGAGGCATTGGTTGGAGGGAGCCAAACATCAGTTCCTTGTGCTAACAGACCATAAGAACCTGGAATATTTATGAGCCGCCAAGAGATAAAATCCTAGACAAGCACGCTGGGCCTTATTCTTCTCCCGATTTGACTTCACCATCTCCTATCGTCCCGGATCAAAGAATGTAAAAGCAGATGCACTCTCTCGACTTCACTCTCCTGAAGAGACCACCGCTGAACCTGAATCCATCCTCCCAAGCTCCATCATCGTGAGTCCCATCTCCTGGTCGGAAGAGACCATCCCCTCCTCCAATGCCTCCACTAACCCTCCGCCGGGTTGTCCACCTGGCTTGTTAGACATCACTCGAGCACGACGCACTCCACTAATTCACACAGCCCACTCTTCGTTCGGCACTGGCCACCCGGGGATCAATGAAACCCTCTCGTTGCTAAGGGAACGCTTCTGGTGGCTGAGTATGGCATCCGATGTCAGAAGGTATGTGCAGGGCTGCAGGGAGTGCGCCATTTCCAAGAGCTCACGCCATCTCCCATCCGGCAAGCTCCATCCTCTGCCCGTTCCTAACCGACCCTGGTCACACCTAGGAGTGGACTTTGTAACAGATCTACCCGCATCCGAGGGCTGTACCTGCATTCTAGTAATCATCGATCGATTCTCCAAGTCATGTCGTCTAGTCCCACTGAGAGGGTTACCCACTGCCATGGAGACAGCCGAACTTATGTTCAATCACGTGTTCAGGTACTTCGGAATACCAGAGGATATCGTCTCAGACAGAGGACCCCAGTTCATCTCCCGAGTGTGGAAAGACTTCCACTCGCTCCTAGGTGTGACCGTAAGTCTATCATCTGGCTACCATCCACAGTCGAACGGGCAGACGGAAAGAAAGATCCAGGAAATTGGCCGCTTCCTCCATACCTTCTGCCACGACCACCAGGACTCTTGGAACCAGTATTTGGGTTGGGCCAAGTACGTACAGAACTCCCTGCGTCAACCTGCCACCGGACTCACTCCATTCCAGTGCATGCTCGGTTACCAACCCCCACTGTTCCCGTGGACCGGGGAACCATCGGACGTCCCAGCTGTGGATTACTGGTGAGAGGAGAGGGTCTGGGACTCAGCACACCACCATCTGCAGAGAGCCCTGCGCAGACGCAGGATGACGGCCAACCTTCGTCGCTCTCACGCTTCCACCTACCAACCTGGACAGAAAGTATGGCTATCTACAAGAGACATCCGCCTGCGTCTGCCCTGCAAGAAGCTGAGTCCCAGGTTCATTGGCCCGTTCAAGATCCTTAAGCAGATCAACCCGGTGACTTAAGGACTTAAGGACTCCCCGCGATCTACTTACCTGTCTCCAAGAATCTCCTCGTGTGTTCTCTCCTCTCTGTGTGAGTGCTCCATACCTCCAGCGTCTCCAGCGTCTCCAGTTCCAAGGTCACCAGTATCTGAAAAACAAAATAACTCTGTCATCACTCTCCATCTCAAGAATGTGCACAACTTCACTGCTCACTCACCTGCACTTCTGCCATTGCTCATACTGGTTTTCAATAAAGTTCCATTACCTGTGAAAGTCGGTCTCTGTCCCTTCTGTACTGTAACAATGTGTAGGTCACTACCAATGTTCCCTCTAAGCTGCGCGCGTGCGCGGCCACACACTTCTAAAGCCGCGGCCGCGCAGAACAAATAATTGCCGCGCAGACAACAGACATGAAAATGATTGTAGTAGTTTAAATGAGAAATAATTGCAGTGCTCTTGACAACCGCTATAGAGTTATTGTCGCTATAGAGTTGGAACCGGTGAATGCGGTTTACAGGTTTCATAGAAAGAGAACGACTGAGCGCGTGTGAGCTGGCTGGCCCTGAGCCAAATCAGTCGCGGTAAGAATACTGTCATGTTTGCGGACTAATGCCGTGTTCCAGGCAACTTGTAACCCGTGTTTTTCCAACCTTCTACCCGTGAAAGTGCACTGGAACAGCAGTCAAAGACGTGACTTCCCACCCGTGAACTCGTACCAGATCAATGTACTCCCAGTTACGAGTTCTGACGTCACATAGCCCGTGAAACAACATGGCAGCCCCTACGGATGCTGTGTTTATGCAAGTGCACGGTAAAATAAAAGGTATAACAGCTTCTCTTGCCTTATGTGCCGTTTTCCTCCTCTGTTTCCCTTAAATAAGCAAAGAGTAAGCACCTTTGGCGATAGAAATAATTAATGAGCATAAGCCCCGTACGGTCCGCCATGTTGGTTTGTTTACACTTTTCCACAGTTTGGCATGACTTTCCTGGAACGCTACAAAGTCGTGAGTTGTGATTTGAAATCGTCACTTACGGGCTCAAAAACCTGCCTGGAACGCAGCATAAATACCTCAATACGAGAGGCAACACGAAACGAAAAGAAATGTGAAATAAAACGTCATGTTTTAATGAAAAGTGCTGGAAATAACGGATGATGGGCACAGAATGCTAACAAAACTCAGAGACATTTACAATCACACACCCACCACAGGTGTAGCTTGCAAACTCAAAATACATCAGTGATATACCTCACTTTAAATAGATTTTTGTGTGTGGTGGTGCTGTGGGTTTCAGGGATGTTTAGATAACTATAAAAGAGTTAACGTTCACTTTTCTTAAAAATATTTAGCTATAAGATCGGTTAAATGCTTCAGTTTGTTTTCACTATATAATATATTAAAACAAATGGAAGCATTTAAACTTATATAATACTGTATATCACTTTAAATACTTAAATATTATATTATATTTTGTTATATTATAATGTAAGCCTAATAAAAAAATGATCTCACAAGGGGATTGTTTAGGGCTCCTTGCGACGAAACATCCTGAAACCTCCTGGTATAGAAAATCTGGGAAATTCATAAGCAATAAAAATGTAATTTTGATGGTTTAACACTGTCTGTTGCTAATGACTGACTGTACAAAAACACATTATGGTTGTCCCAAACCATCATTGTAACTGCTCATATTATATTATTATAAAGAATTGAACTGTCCTGCAGGAGGACAGAAATTATTTTTTAATGGAATTTCTTGGTAAAGACTGGTACAGTTTACACAGCAATGTGAAAAAATGTCAAGTAACCTAAAATGTGCTTAATTTAGTGACTGAACTGCTTGTTTTCAAACATATTATTTAATAAATCAAGTTACATCAAGGGTCAAATAAAATAGAAACGGCACATTAAAGTTAAATGTTACAGATGCATGATAAAACCATTTTTTTGTGTGTGTGTTTACGTTCATTGTACAGGTCTGATATAAAGTATGTTTTTGCTCAGGTGGCCAAAATGTGCGCTCAACAGAGAAAAGTTTTGCTCAGCGAGAAAAAAAATTTGAGGGAACATTGGTCACTACTATAACACATTAATTTGATCACTATTAATACTGAGTGGTTTAAAATGTACCATCATACCTGAAGACATTTGTGTTGAGCACGTGAACACAATATCCAATCGGATGCGTTTGTTAGTCTGTATGAGTTTTTGTTTAGCGCGAGTGCTGCATGTTGAATCCTTTCATTATAACCAACAAAGTATAGACACTATGCCAATAAGAGATAGTGCACAACATAGACAGACACACACACACAACTTCATTTATTATAACGGACATTTCTGCAGAAGTGCAGCTTTGTGTTTCTCGTGTTGTAATTGATAGCTTCAGTGGCTAATATGGCAGCAATCTTTGCTTAGGCCTATATAACACATTTGTTTATGCTGCTAACTACACATTGCATAGTTTCTGGATTGACAAATGTATTTATATGTGCGATTAAATCCAATTGACACTGATAACCATAGCAATGGGTGGAACAAAATAATCTTGATGCTGTGTGTCAAATGATCTCTTTATTAAGTATTGGAGTGTAAATGTAAAAAATAATAGACCTCCCACTTTTGCTATGTAATGTATTACTTTGTTCATTTGTTCAAACTGGCCACTCAGTGACTTTTTACTTTTAAATGTACAGATATTTAAATATAAAATTGTTCTAAGCTCTTTCTTTTATTATCTGTCCTGACAGAATTAATTATTTCATTTGTGAATGAATAAGATATGTTAATATTCCAAAAAAAATTTCTTTGCATTTATTGTGGATTTACTGTCAGTCCTGTGCTCACAGTTCACATGGGTACAGTATTTTGTACTGTGGATACAGTGTTCATCCACCACCACCAAAGACCATTTCTGACCCAGGAAAAACCCTGTAATGTAAAATAGTTTTAATTGTATGTTTTCAGTTAACAGTGATCAATCAGTGTTAATCAGTGTTAAGTATCTGTACTGCTTCATTTGGATCATCTCTGAATCCTTTGTCTGTAGTAGAATGTTTATTTTTCTTTCTTTACCTTGCTTTCAGGTGAGCCCTGAGAAGGACCAGTTATCAATGGACCATCAAGACAGTGTTGAGAAGGTAATAAAAAGAGCATTGCATCATTTTAGAAAATGCTAATCTAGTGAGAACATTTTCACATCATTTTTGGGCCTGTTAACACCTGGTCATTTCATGTGTTTTTTACTGATTTGTTCAAACAATTTCATTTACACTTGGCCACATAAATGTGTCTGTACAGAATCAGGGGCCATATTCACAAAACATCTTAAGGCTAAAAGTAGCTCCTGACATGCCGATTTAGGAGAAACTCTATAATGGGCGTTTCAGTCCTAATTTTTGCTCTTAAGAGTATTTCACAAAACATTTTAGTGCTAAAACTAGCTCCCAAATCTGTAAAAAGTTAGGAGTAGTCAAGAGGACTCCTAAATCACTAAGACCAAATCACAAACAATCCTAATGGCCGTTGATGCCAATCCGCCCAAAGACACTGAACACTATTGAGACAATAGCAATAGAGCCTTGGGTGCTGAACCTTTTCTTCATACATGTAATAAATATTTGGATTTATAGATTTGAATTTATGAAAAAATGCCAAAAATAAATATTTAATAAATAAATAAAGTCCAATTACCTGTAGCACTTGTTTTCACGAGTTCACATTTACAAATAATCGAATAGAGTAAAAAAAAAAGTGTAATAAGTGTATTTGGCGTCCTGTTCAAGGACCCTTCGCCAGGAGTTTGATTGACAAGCAATCTAACCAATTATAACGCTAAATCCACCATTTTGTCCGACAAAGCAGTTAGAAGATTAACCTCGGTGGACTTGAACTTGAAAAATGGTGTACTGACGTCTTTCTGTGTTTTAAACAACATTCCTTCTGATGTTCATTCATGTTTATTTGATGCTATAAATGAACTAGTAGAAGAGATGATCGATTCACGAGCCGCTTGAGCGGAGGCGCTACAGCGATCTGTCTTCAATTCCCGCGCTATACGCAGATTTTACAGTATTCACATCATTAAAAGCTACCACTATGAGCTCCATTTTATTGATCATGAGCAGCATCAGCACTGGTCAAATAATTTATTCTCACATCTTTTAATGAAGATGATTGTGTGTTGAGCGTTTTCGACTTTTTAAGTTTCATTTGAGGTATTTTGCACGTCAGCTTACTGAAGAGATACTCATCTGTTCATCTGCGCCAATGCATGCTGCAGTAATGCTGTCATATCTTTCTATAACATGCCTATAACACATTCTCACATGTTTATTATTTAGTATTTTTGGGAGGAGTAAAATGTATTATTGTATAAATGTATATATTGTTTTAGACAACGTCCAGAAGTGATTTGAGCGATCAGTCTCGAATGCGTTTCGGAGGGCGTTTACACCTGGTCTTTTCATGATTGCATAGCAATCCATTCAGAGAAAATGCATGAAGTGACCAGGTGTAAACAGGTTTAAAAAAAACGTTTGAACCAAATGAGCTGAAAATATTTTTATATGCCTCATAATAGTGCTGGGCGGTATGACCAAAAATTTATATCACGGTATTTTTCAAAATTATATCGGTTTCACGGTATATGACGGTGTGTGTATATATATAAATCCCTATACATGACCGGGCGTTAACCACATTTTCTACTGGTTGAGAGAGGAAATACTGCAGTAGATTGACTAGAATACCCTGTTTTACTGTCATGATGAGTGAATATTGTAGAAAAATTCCACACTAGAGTTTATACAGGTTTACAAAACCCCACAAAATGATGCTGTGGGGAGACAACAACCAATAAAACACAGACCTGCAACACTCATTACAGACACATGAATATTAAAATATGACCATGGAGATAGAAAAAAAAAAAAGGTTGAGGGCACTTTAAGCATTTTAATAATCTAACACTATATAACAACAAACTGCGAAAACGAGGGAGAAATGCGGAAGAACATTTAAACTAAGGATATTTTCAGTACATTTAAGAGCACTACAGTCTCTGAACAAATGACACACGTAAGTTTAACACAGAAAGAATAAAGCAGTTAAATTTATGACCATTCTTCTTTGAATTGTCAGTCTATTTATTAACTCACATCGTCTTCTGTGTAGCAGAATAACAAACCGTGTCATCGCGGTCGTCATCAGACGTACAGTTCAGTGTCCTTTGCATAACGTACATTTCTTTTGAAGAAGACGTGATGAAATATGTGCGCATACACGCTGCTGGTTCATGTTTAGAGCACTAGAGTACATTAAATAGGTCCATAAAAAACGTAAACATGCTCGCTCCGGTCTATATAATATGATCCATGTGGAGAACGTTGTTGATCTCATCACGGAGCTCAGCGCCGCGTGTTGGTTGAATTCTCCGCTGTAATCAAGGGCTGAATCCGAAATCGCCCCCTATAAGCTCAAATAGGGCATTATTTGAGGTGACAGCCATTTGTAGTGGCGTCCGAAACCATAGTGGACGTTATTGAGTGCACTCATTCAATCCCCACAATGCACCGCAATAACAAGTGTACAGCTGATGCACACACAACGGCTGTCTGAATTCACTCACTCGTTTTCATTCACTCTTTCAAGTGAACAATATAAGTGGATAACGCAGGGAATAGTGCATGAGGCTTTAGGGGGTGATTTCGGACTTACTGTGATGCGATCTCATCTGTGCTCTCACTACAGTGCAACAGTGAAACGGGACGCTCTCAAACAGTGACGCTGCGCCGAGTTCTGAATGTTGGTTAAGCGACACATACCGGTATTGCGGTATCATCAAAATTCATATCATAACAAAAATAAATACCGGTATTCGGTATGAAATGGTATACCGCCCAGCACTACCTCATAATAAGAAATTTTGGTCTTTGTGTTTTGTTTAATTGCTTTGGCAAAGCATCTCAAACAAACTAAAATAAACAGCACAATGTGGCTTTGTGCCCTTATCAAATTGCAAAAGCTGATAATTTATTAAGACTGTAGTCCGTTGCTGTCATGATCACCGTCTGTTCCTGTCAGTTCCCGGACTTCATTTCCCACAATCCTCCCTGCCAGTCACATGTTCACACTAATCACTAATCACCACACCCAGCTGAAGCTCATCACCAGGACTATAAAGGACTTTCACACACACCACCTCACCGCAAAGTCTTGCTAACACCTGTTACAATTCTGAGCGTTCCCCTGTGTTTATTGTCTGCCTGTTTGTTGTTACCGTTCCTGCCTGTTACTTGTTTATTGACCCGTTGCTGCCTGTCCTGACCCTTGCTTTGTATACCGACCTGTGAGTGATATCTGCCAGTCCTGACCTCTGCCTGTACCTGGATTATGATTCTGTCTACCCTCTGCTGTACCTGTTTGACCCTGCTTGTACAACCATGCTTACCTTTAATAAAACGCTGCATTTGGATCCCCTGCCTGAGTCCCGCCTCGTTACAGTTGCACTCCCCGTTTCAAAGTGGAGAGCACACTTTGCTCACTCGATCATCTTGTGATCCGGTGTTTTCCACATCTCAGTTCACAGGGAATTAATGCAGTGAACTCTATCTCAGCATGTGCCCTGAGTTTAACATATATTTGGGAACGCAACGAGCACCAGTTACACATTTCACATTCGCATTATTTACAAAATTTGTGTGGCCAGTTGTTTCAAGTATTTCACCTGATTTGTAATTAGATGCATTTATAAACCTGTTTTCACTGAAACAGTTTAAGCGAAGAGATAAAGACAGAAGTATTGTAATGTCGTATTGTAAAATAATTTTTCATTTACAGTAGTAGTATATTTCTGTCTTGGCAATAATTCTAATAATAGTCATCTAAAAGTATTAGTTATTATTATTATTTTTATTTATTATTAAACAGCATAATTTGTCAAGTTTCATAAATTACTTTTGAATACAGGTTAAACCGAAGATGTTCTTGTGTTTCAAAATTCTGTTTTTCTTCAAGATGAGATCAGTATGGCGGATCCTGATGCCATTGATCCTGATGAAAGCGTTTCTCAGGATGATGTTCCTGCTGGAGCTGCAGGCTTCTCCAGTAATGCTGGTATGTGTTAACTAACAGGTTTATGTTTATTATTATTTTAACCCATTATTATTTTAGATTTTTGCCATAAATACAATCCATAGATACAATTATATATTTATAGTTCAACTTTACATTTGTATTTTCACGAAAGAAAAATGGTTTTAAGCCAGTTATTTATATCTATTGCTGTAGTGTGTCAGTAGGAAATATCAGCTTATATTTCCAAACATTCCTTTTACCATTAATTGTAATAATTAATGAGAAATAATCAGTTATTATATACAGAGATTTTTGCACTTATATAGTGCAACTTTTCTATAGCAAGTTTACTTTTGAAGTTCTGAAGAATGTTTAATGTTTAATCTTTTTTAAACAATCTTTAATTTAATCTTTAATGTTCGCTGGAAACGTATCACGTCTGGTTAGGACACAGTGTCATAGTAAATTATGTGATAAGATTCCAGCGAACATTAAATAAAGCATGTGAACAGCACCTGAGTTTATCATTATCATGCATTTTTGCACAATTAACAGTTGTTCTTTCCACCCCCACATTGCCAGTTTATCAGCTTCCTCACCTCCCTTTGGCACTGATTTGATTCGACCTGGCAATTCATTTTTCAGTAATTCTTCTTCAGAAGGGTCTTCAGAGATCTGTTCTGCTATATTCAGTGAAACAGCAGTGTCTTCTTCCACACACACATTGCATTAATTAATACTTCTGAAGTGCTTATAACATTAGATCTAAAAACCTGTTATTTCATAACAAAAAGATTGGCGAGCCAAGAAATAAAATTATATGCATGTCAGACTTTAAAATAACTACAAAATGTATAGAAATTCCTAATCATATAACAAAAGCAATAATTAACTATAGTTTTGTTTTGTTTGTTTTTTAGAATTTTAACCCACTTCTTCAGTGCCAAAAATACAGAAGAAATGGGCAAATAACCAAGCTCAACGTCTCCACCTGTAAGGACGAAGAGGAAAAACTCAAGGTTAAGCTCAAAAGCTCAAGGTTATCAGTTAATCAATGTTGACCTCAATCAAGGTTGACCCCAGAGCCACGTACTGTCTCCGCTTATCGCTCAGAGCCACGTCACGTCTCTGGATCTGTCCAAGGGCGCAGAGGACTACGTTCCAGTGTGGCTGATCCTCCGCTGACTTCAGCTCGAGCGGCTGGCATTCCGAAGCCTCAGTCGGCCGCTTCGCACTCAAGCCAGTCGGCCGCTTCGCACTCAAGCCCGTCGGCCGCTTCGTACTCAAGCCAGTCGGCCGCTTCGTACTCAAGCCAGTCGGCCGCTTCGCACTCAAGCCAGTCGGCCGCTTCGTACTCAAGCCCGTCGGCCGCTTCGTACTCAAGCCCGTCGGCCGCTTCGCACTCAAGCCAGTCGGCCGCTTCGTACTCAAGCCCGTCGGCCGCTTCGCACTCAAGCCCGTCGGCCGCTTCGTACTCAAGCCAGTCGGCCGCTTCGCACTCAAGCCCGTCGGCCGCTTCGCACTCAAGCCAGTCGGCCGCTTCGCACTCAAGCCAGTCGGCCGCTTCGTACTCAAGCCCGTCGGCCGCTTCGTACTCAAGCCAGTCGGCCGCTTCGCACTCAAGCCCGTCGGCCGCTTCGTACTCAAGCCAGTCGGCCGCTTCGTACTCAAGCCCGTCGGCCGCTTCGTACTCAAGCCCGTCGGCCGCTTCGTACTCAAGCCCGTCGGCCGCTTCGTACTCAAGCCAGTCGGCCGCTTCGTACTCAAGCCCGTCGGCCGCTTCGTACTCAAGCCAGTCGGCCGCTTCGCACTCAAGCCCGTCGGCCGCTTCGTACTCAAGCCAGTCGGCCGCTTCGTACTCAAGCCCGTCGGCCGCTTCGTACTCAAGCCCGTCGGCCGCTTCGTACTCAAGCCAGTCGGCCGCTTCGCACTCAAGCCCGTCGGCCGATTCGTACTCAAGCCAGTCGGCCGCTTCGCACTCAAGCCCGTCGGCCGCTTCGTACTCAAGCCAGTCGGCCGCTTCGCACTCAAGCCCGTCGGCCGCTTCGTACTCAAGCCTGTCGGCCGCTTCGCACTCAAGCCAGTCGGCCGCTTCGCACTCAAGCCAGCCGGCCGCTTCGCACTCAAGCCAGTCGGCCGCTTCGCACTCAAGCCAGCCGGCGCTTTGCTCTCAAGTTCGTCTGTTGCAACGCTCTCAATTTCGTCGGTTGCAACGCTCTCAGGTTCGTCGGTTGCAACGCTCTCAAGTTCGTTGGTTGCAACGCTTTCAAGTTCGCCGGTTGCTATGGACTCATGTTCGCCAATTGCAATGCACTCAAGTTCGCTGGTTGCTATGGACTCATGTCCGCCGGTTGCAACGCACTCAAGCGCCCTGGACGCGATGGACAAGATGGCTACTTTGCCAGTGCCCACGGGCAAGATGGCCGCCCCTGCGGTGCTCAAGGATGTAGGGGGCGTTCCAGCCATTGAGTCCGCTCCAGAACCCGATCCAACCGGTGAACCATCGCCTCACCCTCGGAAGAGGAGGAGGAGGAGGAAGAAGGTTTCTTTCATTCTTCAGGGATCGGAGGCCTTCCCAGAGCCCGCTGTGGGCCCGGAGACCACTCCAGAGGTCTTTCTTGCTGCGCCCAAGCGTCTTACCCTGCCGGCGCCACTCAAGCTCCTCGCTCTGCCAGCACCGCCCAAGATCCTAGCCCTGCCAGCGTCGCCTAAGCTCCTTGCTCTGCCAGCGCCACTCAAGCGTCTTGCCCTGCCGGAGCCACCCGAACTCCTTGCCCTGCCGGAGCCACCCGAACTCCTTGCCCACGAGCCCGCAATGGACCCCGTTGAAATCCCCAAGAACTTTTTGGGGGGGGGCAGTATACCTGAGGGTGGGGAGCTTGTGGGTGGGGACCTTGCCCGACCACTGCCGTCACGGGCCTTTGAACTGTTATGGCCACCTTTGGACTGCAATTTATTATGGCCACTAATGGATTCTGACCCACTGGGGTCATCAATTACCACCCCCCCCCCTCCCTAGCTGTTCCGTTTACGTCGCGAGGACGCGCCTTCCGGGAGGGGGGCATTATGTCATGATCACCGTCTGTTCCTGTCAGTTCCCGGACTTCATTTCCTACAATCCTCCCTGCCAGTCACATGTTCACACTAATCACTAATCACCACACCCAGCTGAAGCTCATCACCAGGACTATAAAGGACTTTCACACACACCACCTCACCGCAAAGTCTTGCTAACACCTGTTACAATTCTGAGCGTTCCCCTGTGTTTATTGTCTGCCTGTTTGTTGTTACCGTTCCTGCCTGTTACTTGTTTATTGACCCGTTGCTGCCTGTCCTGACCCTTGCTTTGTATACCGACCTGTGAGTGATATCTGCCAGTCCTGACCTCTGCCTGTATCTGGATTATGATTCTGTCTACCCTCTGCTGTACCTGTTTGACCCTGCTTGTACAACCATGCTTACCTTTAATAAAACGCTGCATTTGGATCCCCTGCCTGAGTCCCGCCTCGTTACAGTTGCACTCCCCTTTTCAAAGTGGAGAGCACACTTTGCTCACTCGATCATCTTGTGATCCGGTGTTTTCCACATCTCAGTTCACAGGGAATTAATGCAGTGAACTCTATCTCAGCATGTGCCCTGAGTTTAACATATATTTGGGAACGCAACGAGCACCAGTTACACATTTCACATTCGCATTATTTACAAAATTTGTGTGGCCAGTTGTTTCAAGTATTTCACCTGATTTGTAATTAGATGCATTTATAAACCTGTTTTCACTGAAACAGTTTAACGAAGAGATGAAGACAGAAGTATTGTAATGTTGTATTGTAAAATAATTTTTCATTTACAGTAGTAGTATATTTCTGTCTTGGCAATAATTCTAATAATAGTCATCTAAAAGTATTAGTTATTATTATTATTTTTATTTATTATTAAACAGCATAATTTGTCAAGTTTCATAAATTACTTTTGAATACAGGTTAAACCGAAGATGTTCTTGTGTTTCAAAATTCTGTTTTTCTTCAAGATGAGATCAGTATGGCGGATCCTGATGCCATTGATCCTGATGAAAGCGTTTCTCAGGATGTTGTTCCTGCTGGAGCTGCAGGCGTCTCCAGTAATGCTGGTATGTGTTAACTAACAGGTTTATGTTTATTATTATTTTAACCCATTATTATTTTAGATTTTTGCCATAAATACAATCCATAGATACAATTATATATTTATAGTTCAACTTTACATTTGTATTTTCACGAAAGAAAAATGGTTTTAAGCCAGTTATTTATATCTATTGCTGTAGTGTGTCAGTAGGAAATATCAGCTTATATTTCCAAACATTCCTTTTACCATTAATTGTAATAATTAATGAGAAATAATCAGTTATTATATACAGAGATTTTTGCACTTATATAGTGCAACTTTTCTATAGCAAGTTTACTTTTGAAGTTCTGAAGAATGTTTAATGTTTAATCTTTTTTAAACAATCTTTAATTTAATCTTTAATGTTCGCTGGAAACGTATCACGTCTGGTTAGGACACAGTGTCATAGTAAATTATGTGATAAGATTCCAGCGAACATTAAATAAAGCACGTGAACAGCACCTGAGTTTATCATTATCATGCATTTTTGCACAATTAACAGTTGTTCTTTCCACCCCCACATTGCCAGTTTATCAGCTTCCTCACCTCCCTTTGACACTGATTTGATTCAACCTGGCAATTCATTTTTCAGTAATTCTTCTTCAGAAGGTTCTTCAGAGATCTGTTCTGCTATATTCAGTGAAACAGCAGTGTCTTCTTCCACACACACATTGCATTAATTAATACTTCTGAAGTGCTTATAACATTAGATCTAAAAACCTGTTATTTCATAACAAAAAGATTGGCGAGCCAAGAAATACAATTATATGCATGTCAGACTTTAAAATAACTACAAAATGTATAGAAATTCCTAATCATATAACAAAAGCAATAATTAACTATAGTTTTTTTTTTTTTTTTTTTTTGAATTTTAACCCACTTCTTCAGTGCCAAAAATACAGAAGAAATGGGCAAATAACCAAGCTCAACGTCTCCACCTGTAAGAACGAAGAGGAAAAACTCAAGGTTAAGCTCAAAAGCTCAAGGTTATCAGTTAATCAATGTTGACCTCAATCAAGGTACTTGTGGAAACCAGGTCCTTCTTTGGTTCAAAAAAGAGTGTGGCAACAGACCTGTGACCAGGATCGAGTTCTCATTCACTGACAGGATGAAATCTGGTCTGGCTGATGCTGGGTATGAGGTGGTCAACAGGGATCTGAATGCAGGAGTTTGTGGAGATCACATCTTTCTGTGGTACTTCTGCGGCAGCACTGAATATGACATTCCTATTGTGGACCTCACCGTAAGCAAAGGCGCCAAAGAAGAACCTGCTCTTCTGAAAGATGGCTGGGAGAGACTGGGCTGTGATCTGAACCATAATGCACGAGGAAACTTCATCTACCTGTGGGTGAACAGAGAGAAGACCAGCTACATGTTGACTTCAGTTCTGACAAGTACACTGTAAAACTTTACTGTAAATTTACAGGAAATTTCTAACAGTATTATACTGTATTTTCATAAAACAGTAACATGCTGTATATTTTACAGAATGTCTGTAAATATACAGTAGTTTTCTGTTTTCAGCCCGTTTCACTCGTAATACAGTATAATACTGTAGAAGCATTGCATTATGGGATTTATTTTATTTATTTATTTATTTTTACCGCGCTCATTTCAAATTTCTAGGCTAGGCATACATTTTAGCTTCTCTCCCAACGCTTTTAGTGTTTCACGTCGACTCTTCACGGTTTAATGTTATCATTAAACGATATTTGAGTGAATATAGTGTGCAGTTTTAAGCTTTTGAAGCGTCAGTTTGCCTGAGACGCGGGATGACCGGACGCCGCTGCTGAGAAGACGGAGATGTTATTTTCTGCCTGATTAATCAAAACGTTTGCCTGTGTAACCGGAATGAGTATGCGACGCCTTTAATGGGCAGGTGACGTGATAGGGCAGGTTACTTTAAAAGTCTCGCGGGTTTCGGCGAAACAACGTTTGTTCTCGTTCTCCGCTGATGAACGAGCGTGTGTGGGGTTCTCTCTGGCGCATTGGAAGAACTGCTTCTGTGTGGTTACTGCTCTCAATAATTCAGCGTGAGTAAACAGGGTTCTTATTAATAGGAGTAGATTTTAATGAGAAACGTCTAATGTGCCTGTTAATGTGTTTTTAGGATTGGTTGGTGCTGATGACCTGTTGATTTGAAGACGCTGTGAGCGTGCAACTCTGTGAGTCCGCGTTGGGGGTTCAGCTACTCAATGTGAGCGTATGGTCAAGTTCATTGAGTTGTAATTGACATGAAATGCGGTGCCATAAATTTAGTATGTGTTCTCTTAGGATCGCTTGTGTTTATACTGAGTTACGAGTGCCAGAATCCATGGATAAACGCACAGAATAGACTGGTGTAATCTACTCCTGCCATTTAACGAGACCGTTTCAATGTGAGTGTATGGTCAAGTTCATTGAGTTGTAATTGACATGAAATGCGGTGCCATAAATTTAATATGTGTCCTCTTAGAATCGCTTTGTGTTTATACTGAGTTACAAGTGCCAGCATCCACAGACAATTATACAGCGTAGACTGTTGCAATCCATATCTGCCCTTAACGAGACTATTGACTGAGACATAACTGAGAAGTGAGCCATAGCATACTTTTAGAAGGTACGTGAGTATTTTATATGGTTGTTTAATGTAATATGATGGATTTGTGTAATAAAAATGTGAAATGGTTTTAATTACAGGTTATAAATCCTCTTTCTGGTTTAGCGCCACCGTTTCTTTCCATTAAAAATTAAGGTTTATTTGTTTGGTTTTGTTTTGTGTATATTTCGTTTTTTTGGGGGTTTTGTGTTATTATAATTTTCAGTGACTTTTTTTGTATATTTTGTTGTACAATTTTGTTTTATTGATTGGTGTACTACTGTATGGGAGGACTTACTTTGGTTTGTGTGATATTTGGTTTGTGTGTTTCACGTATGGTTTGATATTTTTTTGATTCATTTTTTGGGTTTGCGTTTCCTCCCATATGGTGGTTATCCAGTTATGATTCAAGTTGATTTCATTTGTTTTATTGTGGGTACTATAATTGTTGTTTTTTATATCATCTGCTAATTTCTAATTTGGTTAACTTTATTCATTTATTGTATTTTCATTTTTTGTGTGATATTCAGTTGATTTGATCGATCCTGATTTGTTTTGTATATTGTTTAATGTTTTTTTGTTTTGACTTATTTGTTTTTCAACTTTACATCTTTAATATCAATATTGCTGCAGATTAGATTAATTTAATTACTATATGTGAGAAAGATCGTGATTGCCTTTTTAATAAAGTGTAACCCTTTTTTTGCACTCTGGTTTCTGGTTCATTTATTTGAACTGCCTGTTTAAAAATATAATTGGGTCCCCTACCCAAGAAAAGTGGGGGTGGCGTAGTCAAATTGGTCGACATTTTTAATAGCCATATATTCTAGGTCACATTTTGGCGTAGTCGGCAGGGTCACATTTAAAGAAGCCTGAGTGCAAAGGGTTTTATTTTAAGGTGTGTATTTGGTGTGGTGGGAAAGAAACGGTGGTTGCAACAGATCAAAGACTTCGTCATCTTGTCGCAAGTTGATTATCTTTCATCGGCTGTTTTTTTAATTGTCCTGTTTTTGTTTTTTTCTTTTCTTTTTTGTGTGAGTGACATTGTATAATGGAAGAACAACTTAAAGTTTTATCTGAAATGGTACAACAATTGCAGGCTGATAACCAGCAACTTCGGGAAGAACTCTTTAGGAGGCCTGCTAATGCTGGTGGTGAGACACAAGCTGTTAGCCCTAGGCGTGATGTTGATGCCCGTTCGTTTGTTAATACATCTGCATCTGAACGTTATGTGTATGTTCCACGTGAAAGGAAATGTCCCAGGTTTTCTGGGAAAAGATCTATTGACTTGCTGACAGTAGAAGATTGGGTAGAAGAAGTACGTAGGTCTTTGATAGTTCGTCCAGTCCCAGTAGCTGAGAAAGCGTTGTTTGTTTATGATCTTTTAGATGGAGAAGCTAAGGCTGAAGTAAAATTTCGCCCCTCTAGTGATAGGGATGATCCTGAAAAAATCTTTACAATTTTACTTGATATGTATGGTTGTTCTCAGTCTTTGGTTGGTTTGCAGAAGCAGTTTTTCCAACGCCGCCAGCTGGAGGGAGAGACGCTGCGTGAATACTCGCATGCCCTCATGGCTCTAATGGAGGCAATGAAACACAAGAATTTGCCAGGTATTTGTAACCCAGACCACACACTACGTGACCAGTTCATTGAACATATGCGTGATAATACCCTTCGTAGGGAGTTGAAACGGCAGGTGAGGTTAAATCCCGAGATATCCTTTCTGGAGGTTCGTTCTGAAGCCATACGGTGGGCTGATGAGGGAGAAGCCCCCGGTGTGAGACCACGAGCTCACTCTTGTGCTGCAGATGTTCAGGTAGTGGGTACGTATAGATCTAATTCTCACTCCCCTGAATTTACTAATGAATTGGGTGAACTAAAAGATTGTCTCCGTAAACAACAGGTGCAGCTAGATGCTATTTTGAAGCACTTGAGTATAAGTCCATCAAATACTGTAGGGGGTGCTGTTGGCTCCCGTCCGGGGGCTGCCCGTTTTCAAGCCGATGGTAAGCCAATCTGTATGCGTTGCAATAAAGCCGGTCATATTGCAAGGTTTTGTAGATCTGACTTGGCAGGCATGCAAGTGAATCTGAGGGAAGGGGCAGGAACTGGTCGGGGACAGTTAACGCAGGTGCAAAGTCAAACACTTGCACAGGATACTCCAGTGCAATCGGGAAACTAGCACCCTCTGGTGTTGGGAGCCTGGCATCAGAGGGGGGTTCTCCTGGCTCTAAAGGGTTATTGGAAGAAGATTTGGCTCAACTTATTGGACAGTGCCCTATAGTGGAAGTTTCTTTTGGGGGTGTGAAAACTCCTTGCTTACTGGACACTGGATCTATGGTGTCAATGGTCACAGAGAGCTTCTTTGAGTCAGCATTTCCTATGCATATTAGGGAAGGTTTGAAACCTTGTAGCTGGCTGCGGTTGAAGGCTGCTAATGGGGTGGACATTCCTTATTGTGGCTATTTGGAGCTAGAAATTGAGGTTTTGGGTAAAACTCTCCCTAAAATGGGGTTACTAATTATGAGAGATCCGCTAGATCCCCTTACACGGCAACAAAAGCTTGCAGTCCCAGGTCTTTTGGGCATGAATATTTTGAACTGTTGCTATCAAGAACTTTTTTTTCAATATGAAGAGAGTTTGTTTTCCTCCCCTACAGTTAGGCAAGCAGGAAGGGAGTGGAAACGGGCTCTCTTAGAGTGCCAAAGTTTGGCTCTCACTGCTGAATCTGGATTGTTTGGGAAGGCAGTTGTAAGAGCAGGATCGGCCATACGAGTGCCAGCAGGCTCGCTTCAATGGGTTCCTACAACTGGTTGTCAAGGTATGGCTCGTGTTATTACCTCTGTGCTCTTGGAACCTCCAATAGGTGAGGAAAGTGTACTACCTGCGAATATCCTTATTTCAAAGTGTCTTCTACCTGTAGAGCGAGGTGTAGTTCATGTCCCTGTAGTAAATCTGGGGGAGAAAGATCAATGGCTCAGGCCAAAAACTTTTCTAGGCCAGTTGTATAGGGTTGATCTACAGTCAGCTTTGGACACCGAATCTGAGGAGAGAGTGGTTAGTCAGGAATTTGTGAATTGTAATCAGGTCATGGGGGCAGGCAGTGGGCCATCATTAGACCCAATTGATGTGTCATGGCCCTCGTGTCTGCGGCAGAGTCACAACAGGCTAAATGCCTTTTGACCCGTTTTAGCTCTGTGTTTAGTAAGAGTGAGGGGGACTTGGGGTGTACTCATCTAGTTCAACATGAAATACCAGTTTTAGATAATGTTCCTGTTCGCCAACGTTATTGTCGGTTGCCCCCCTCTCAGTATGAGCAAGTCAAAACTCATATTAGCGAGCTGCTTGAACAGGGTATAGTCCGGCCGAGTTGTAGTCCCTACTCTTCGCCTATTGTGGTGGTACAAAAAAAAGATGGCAGCATACGTCTTTGCGTCGATTACCGCCAACTCAACGCTAAAACACGGAAAGATGCTTATCCACTTCCAAGGATTGAGGAGTCAATTGATGCATTGGCAGGGGCTAGGTGGTTTTCTACTCTTGACTTGGCTAGTGGATATAGCCAAGTTTCGGTGGTCGAACGAGATAAAGAGAAGACTGCTTTCTGCACTCCGTTTGGCCTCTTCGAACACAATCATATGCCTTTCGGATTGTGCAATGCACCCGGCACTTTCCAGAGGCTTATGGAGAGGATTTTCGGTGATCAACGCTTCCAGTCTCTTTTGTTATATTTAGATGACATTGTCATCTTTTCTGGTTCCTTTGAACAACATCTTCAATGGTTGGAGATGGTCTTGGGGCGTCTTCAACAGAATAATCTGAAGCTGAAAATTCAAAAATGTCATTTTTTCCAAAGGGAGTTTAAGTACTTGGGCCACATCATCTCCTCCCATGGAGTGTCTACCGACCCAGAAAAAATTAGTGCTGTAGCCAACTGGAAACGACCCCGCAACCTTTTGGAGTTGCGCTCTTTTTTGGGTTTTGCATCATACTATCGAAGGTTTGTAAAGGGGTTTGCCCGATATGCAGCACCTCTACACAGATTAGTGGGAGAACTCCAGGGTAAGGGAAAGAAGCGAGGTTCAAGTACTAATACTCTTTTGGAAGGACGATGGACAGACGTTTTGGAGAATGCCTTTGTGGTTTTGAAGAGGTTGTTAGTAGAGGCCCCAGTGTTAGGCTATGCCGATTTCTCTAAGCCATTTGTGTTGGAGATAGACGCTAGTCAGGGTGGTCTTGGCGCAGTATTGTCCCAAGAACAGGAGGGTCAGCGGAGGCCTATTGCTTATGCCAGTCGTGGTTTGCGCCCTGCGGAAAGGAACATGTCAAATTACAGTTCAATGAAACTGGAGCTCTTGGCCCTTAAGTGGGCCATCTCCGAGAAATTTCGGGAATATTTGTTGGGTGCTAAATTTGTGGTATTTACAGACAACAACCCCTTGAGTTATCTGCAGACTGCAAAGTTGGCTGCTGTAGAGCAGCGTTGGGTGTCTGAGTTGGCTTTGTTTGACTTTGAGTTAAAATATCGTCCTGGTACGTCCAACCGCAATGCGGATGCACTCTCCCGTCTGCCCATAGATTCAGCTCCTAATAGCGTTAGGGAGGCTGTTCCTGGTATAACCTTGCCTCAGGTGCTTTCATCAGTTCAGTGTCCAAGATCTGCTTCTAACCTTGCCTTAACGTCAGAAATAGCAGCTGTGCCTTTCCGTGATAAGGCAGATATGCAAGCTCTTCAGGCTGCAGACTCTCACATTGCTGCATTTTTGAAATATTGGCAAAGAGGGGTGCCCCCTACTCGTTATGAAAGAGCTGAAGAGTCCAGGGAAGTAAGGGAGTTGGTTCGTCAATGGAAGCGTGTTCGACAGAAAGATGGAGTTTTGTATAGGGAAGTCTTTCTGCCTCCAGGTAAGGTTAGAGTACTGCAAGTTCTATTGCCTGCGGTTTTAAAGGAGGAAGTTTTGGAGGGTCTTCATGACCATCATGGTCACCAAGGTATAGAGAGGACAACCACTTTGGTGAGGGAGAGATGTTTCTGGCCTAATCTGTGACATGATGTTGAACAATGGTGCATCAAATGTGAGCGATGTGTGGTCTCCAAGGCCCTACGCCCCAAAGTTCGGACAACTATGGGGCATTTGATGGCTTCGCGGCCCTTGGAAATTCTCGCTATTGATTTTACGCTTTTAGAACGGGCAAGTAATGGATGTGAGAATGTGTTGGTAGTTACCGACGTGTTTTCTAAGTTTACTCAAGCTTACCCAACTCGAGATCAGAAGGCTAGCACTGTGGCCCGTATCCTGACGGAGAGGTGGTTCTATGTTTTTGGGGTGCCAAAACGTATCCATTCAGATCAGGGGCGAAATTTTGAAGGAGAATTGCTTAAGCGACTGTGCCACCTGTATGGAGTTCAGAAGAGTAGGACCACAGCGTACCACCCAGAGGGAAATGGGCAGTGTGAAAGGTTTAATCGCACTTTGCACAATCTATTGCGTACTCTGCCCATTGAAAAGAAAAGGGCATGGCCACAGTTTTTACCACAGTTGCTCTTTGCCTATAATACCTCTGCACATCAATCCACTGGTTATTCCCCCTTATGAGCTTATGTTCAGCCAGAAACCAAGGCTTCCCGTGGATGCCCTTTTAGGGATGGAGGAAGAGAGTATTCCAGTGACGGCTCAAGACTGGGTGGTGAGTCATCGGGACCATTTGGCTTTGGTGTATGTTAAGGCTAGGGAACAGCTGGGAGTGGCAGCAGCTCAGCGGGCACGCCATTATCCCGAGTTGGTGTCTATTTTGCCAGTAGGTACCTTGGTTCTCTGTAAGAATCATTTCCCAGGCCGACATAAGATTCAAGATGTGTGGGACTCAAAGGTGTATGAGGTAGTAGAATGCTTGGATGGGGTAGGCACTGTTTATAAAGTAAGACAACAAGATTCCGCAGTGCACACAAAGAATGTCCACCGCTCAGATTTGCGAGAGCTTCCGGACGGGTATGTACCCTCTGATAGATGTGAAGTTGAGGCAAATTGTTCTCCGGCAGGACTCCTGCGAGAGTATGGTCATCAGAGGCAATTGTCTGAGGAGGAAGGAATGTCAGAAGGGGAGACTGTGGTTTTACAGGTAGCCCAGGAGGGAGGTCCACCAGCAGTAGTAGCTAGTGAAGATTTGAGTGAGCAGGAGTTGGACCAGTGTTTAATTGAACAAGCCATTGACCCCCTAGATTTCCAGTGTCCAGTGGAGCGGGCATTGGATTCCCCTGACTTTCCTGAACCAGCTCTTGTCTCTCATGATCCTTTAGAACGGGAATTGGAGCAGGGACAGGCAGAAATCAGTTTACGCCGATCGGTTAGAACAAGGGCTGGCCAACATTCAAATCCATTTAATCTTCCAAGGCCGGTGCGATCTCCACAAGAGCAAGTTCCCCCAAATTCAGTTTCAGTGAGTTCCCTACATGTCCTTTTTAGACCTAGGAATTAGGATAGGTGTGAGGGGTATAAGTGTTGTCACCGTGAGTAAACAGGGTTCTTATTAATAGGAGTAGATTTTAATGAGAAACGTCTAATGTGCCTGTTAATGTGTTTTTAGGATTGGTTGGTGCTGATGACCTGTTGATTTGAAGACGCTGTGTGCGTGCAACTCTGTGAGTCCGCGTTGGGGGTTCAGCTACTCAATGTGAGCGTATGGTCAAGTTCATTGAGTTGTAATTGACATGAAATGCGGTGCCATAAATTTAGTATGTGTTCTCTTAGGATTGCTTTTGTTATACTGAGTTACGAGTGCCAGAATCCATGGATAAACGCACAGAATAGACTGGTGTAATCTACTCCTGCCATTTAACGAGACCGTTTCAATGTGAGTGTATGGTCAAGTTCATTGAGTTGTAATTGACATGAAATGCAGTGCCATAAATTTAGTATGTGTTCTCTTAGGATCGCTTTGTGTTTATACTGAGTTACAAGTGCCAGCATCCACAGACAATTATACAGCGTAGACTGTTGCAATCCATATCTGCCCTTAACGAGACTATTGACTGAGACATAACTGAGAAGTGAGCCATAGCATACTTTTAGAAGGTACGTGAGTATTTTATATGGTTGTTTAATGTAATATGATGGATTTGTGTAATAAAAATGTGAAATGGTTTTAATTACAGGTTATAAATCCTCTTTCTGGTTTAGCGCCACCGTTTCTTTCCATTAAAAATTAAGGTTTATTTGTTTGGTTTTGTTTTGTGTATATTTCGTTTTTTGGGGGGTTTTGTGTTATTATAATTTTCAGTGACTTTTTTTGTATATTTTGTTGTACAATTTTGTTTTATTGATTGGTGTACTACTGTATGGGAGGACTTACTTTGGTTTGTGTGATATTTGGTTTGTGTGTTTCACGTATGGTTTGATATTTTTTTGATTCATTTTTTGGGTTTGCGTTTCCTCCCATATGGTGGTTATCCAGTTATGATTCAAGTTGATTTCATTTGTTTTATTGTGGGTACTATAATTGTTGTTTTTTATATCATCTGCTAATTTCTAATTTGGTTAACTTTATTCATTTATTGTATTTTCATTTTTTGTGTGATATTCAGTTGATTTGATCGATCCTGATTTGTTTTGTATATTGTTTAATGTTTTTTTGTTTTGACTTATTTGTTTTTCAACTTTACATCTTTAATATCAATATTGCTGCAGATTAGATTAATTTAATTACTATATGTGAGAAAGATCGTGATTGCCTTTTTAATAAAGTGTAACCCTTTTTTTGCACTCTGGTTTCTGGTTCATTTATTTGAACTGCCTGTTTAAAAATATAAATGGGTCCCCTACCCAAGAAAAGTGGGGGTGGCGTAGTCAAATTGGTCGACATTTTTAATAGCCATATATTCTAGGTCACACCTGTGTCGAGAAGACGGATAAACGATTGTTCGGCTGAGAATACGGTAAGTCAGTCTTTTATGGAGCTTTTCGTTCGCGTTTCTATTTTGTCATGAATGGTTTGATCTTGAAATGTTAAACTTCTCATGAGCAAACGGTTAACGTTACTCTGTTCTCAGCGCTTCATGCAGTAACACTGATGTTTCATCTTATAGACAACCTTAGCATATGTTATTCTTACAACCTGATTTTTAAACTGTTTTGTTTATTTTGTTTTGTTTTTTTCTCTCGTTTCAGGCTCAATCATCTGATGTGCTCCATTGTTTACGTAAGTGTTGTGCTTATTTTCAAGTGTATCAGATTTATGACAAAGAATTCAGTGAATAAACGATTTTGTCAATTATTTTAAGCAATATTTTAAGATGCATCTTTTCTGAAGTGTAACAGGAGACATTACTGAGATCATATGCTTAGCTGTGAGTCCTTGTGTTCACAAAAATGCTATGGTGAATGAATGCACAATATTCACTTCTCTCTCTTTGCTTTTCTGCTTTTAGGCTCTTTGACATATCCCCTAAACATGGCTCAAGAACCAGGAAGGGGGGAAAATTACCTTCTGTGAAATATGGTTATGTTAACGTAAGTATTGCACCTAATTTCACATGTGATGTAATCAGGTTTATGGTAAATAATGGACTACTTGCACTGAGGCTTGTAACACATGTTTTGAAATAATACAACTTGCCTATTTCTGCTTAGTGATCGATGCTGCAGCGTGTGTGAGACCTGATGAATAAGTTCAGGACAAACCTTCATTTATTTTTATTAAATATTTCAATCCCTATTTTTCATTGACAATCATTTCACTGTGTGTAATTCTTAGTATTCAAATTCTTAATATTCAAAGTATATTTGTCAGTCCGCTGTCAGTGCGTTACTGTTTAAAGGGTTAGTTCACCAAAAAATGAAATTTCTGTCATTAATTACTCACTCTCATGTCGTTCCACACCTGTAAGACCTTCGCTCATCTTCAGAACACAAATTAAGATATTTTTGATGCGAGAGCTTTCTGTCACATGTCGCAGAGACACATGGATTACTTTAACAATCTGTTTCCTACCATTCTTCACCTTGAATGTGTAAGTTGTGCTGCTGCCTATGGAGGAACAGAAAGCTCTCAGATTTCATCAAAAAATATCTCCATTTGTGTTCCAAAGATGAACAAAGGTCTTACAGGTGTGGAATGACACGAGGGCAAGAAATTAACAACAGAAATTTAATTTTTGGGTAAACTAACCCTTAAAGATGAATTTAAATATTTAACATTGCTAAATGTCTCGAGGCAGGTACCACTTATTTATTATACTATTTTAAAAGACTGGGATAAGAGCACCAACACACACAAGCTAAATTCAACAGGTATAAAATATGAGAAAAACGGTAAGAGAAAAACTGTTAATGAGAAGACGAGCACTGGACTGCAGCAGGTTAGTGCTGTATGGAGGGGAGCTGAATGCTTTTACCAGAAACTCCCGAGATGTAGTACGACGTACAGCGCGGAAGCAGTTGTGCATATAGTCCATTCAATGAATAAACAATTTCATTGAATACAATTATAAGCATTATTTTTTAGTTGTGTCTTTTCTGAAGTGTTAATTGGACATTTTAACTTACTGCAATCAAATGCTTAGGCTGTTAGTCCTTATGTTCACAAAAATGCTATGGTGCATATATTCACAATATTCATTACTGTTTTCTCTCTCTCCTTTTTTTTCCTCTTTCTTTTCTGCTTTTTTAGGTACTTTGACATCAACCATGAACACGGCTCAAGAAACAAGAAGGGAAAGTGACTTCCAAGACTGGCAACACTGAGCAAAAACAGAGCAGTACTGAAAAACTTCTATTTAACTTCTATCCTACTATTTGTTTTTTGACTCCACATTTGAAAAAAATGTTAAATGTAAATAAGATTGCTGTATTGTTCATTGATAACTGCTGAGTGCATTTAAAATGTTGACCTTTCAACATTGTAATTTTCTGCTTTTTTCCATAAAAAAATAATAAAAGTTTTAAAACTCAAGAGTATGTTGCTTTCCATTTCCTTTGCCATAACATAACAAAAGTATATTTTTTAATTATTTAATGACAAATATAAGTGTAGTATGAAAAGCTGTATAAATGCAGTTAATAGCTGTAGATAAACAGTATAATGCTGTAAAAGTACATAATATTACAGCAGGATACTGTATTTAATAATTACAGCACTATACTGTAAATGTTGTTTACAGAAGTAGTACTGTAAAAATACAGTAAGTGGCTGGCAACCCAGCTGCCAGTATTTTACTGTAAATTTACAGCGAAAAGTTTTACAGTGTATACAGTGGGTACGGAGAGTATTCAGACCCCCTTACATTTTTCACTCTTTGTTATATTGCAGCCATTTGCTAAAATCATTTAAGTTCATTTTTTCCTCATTAATGTACACACAGCACCCCATATTGACAGAAAAACACAGAATTGTTGACATTTTTGCAGATATATTAAAAAAGAAAAACTGAAATATCACATGGTCCTAAGTATTCAGAGCCTTTGCTCAGTATTTAGTAGAAGCACCCTTTTGATCTAATACAGCCATGAGTCTTTTTGGGAAAGATGCAACAAGTTTTTCACACCTGGATTTGGGGATCCTCTGCCATTCCTCCTTGCAGATCCTCTCCAGTTCTGTCAGGTTGGATGGTAAACGTTGGTGGACAGCCATTTTTAGGTCTCTCCAGAGATGCTCAATTGGGTTTAAGTCAGGGCTCTGGCTGGGCCATTCAAGAACAGTCACGGAGTTGTTGTGAAGCCACTCCTTCGTTATTTTAGCTGTGTGCTTAGGGTCATTGTCTTGTTGGAAGGTAAACCTTCGGCCCAGTCTGAGGTCCTGAGCACTCTGGAGAAGGTTTTCGTCCAGGATATCCCTGTACTTGGCGGCATTCATCTTTCCCTCGATTGCAACCAGTCGTCCTGTGCCTGTAGCTGAAAAACACCCCCACAGCATGATGCTGCCACCACCATGCTTCACTGTTGGGACTGTATTGGACAGGTGATGAGCAGTGCCTGGTTTTCTCCACACATACCGCTTACAATTAAGGCCAAAAAGTTCTATCTTGGTCTCATCAGACCAGAGAATCTTATTTCTCACCATCTTGGCAAACTCCATGCGGGCTTTCATGTGTCTTGCACTGAGGAGAGGCTTCCGTCGGGCCGCTCTGCCATAAAGCCCCGACTGGTGGAGGGCTGCAGTGATGGTTGACTTTCTACAACTTTCTCCCATCTCCCGACTGCATCTCTGGAGCTCAGCCACAGTGATCTTTGGGTTCTTCTTTACCTCTCTCACCAAGGCTCTTCTCCCCCGATAGCTCAGTTTGGCCGGACGGCCAGCTCTAGGAAGGGTTCTGGTCGTCCCAAACGTCTTCCATTTAAGGATTATGGAGGCCACTGAGCTCTTAGGATCCTTAAGTGCAGCAGAAATGTTTTTGTAACCTTGGCCAGATCTGTGCCTTGCCACAATTCTGTCTCTGAGCTCTTCAGGCAGTTCCTTTGACCTCATGATTCTCATTTGCTCTGACATGCACTGTGAGCTGTAAGGTCTTATATAGACAGGTGTGTGGCTTTCCTAATCAAGTCCAATCAGTATAATCAAACACAGCTGGACTCAAATGAAGGTGTAGAACCATCTCAAGGATGATCAGAAGAAATGGACAGCACCCGAGTTAAATATATGAGTGTCACAGCAAAGGCAAATGCCAACAATTCTGTGTTTTTCTGTCAATATGGGGTGCTGTGTGTACATTAATGAGGAAAAAAAATGAACTTAAATGATTTTAGCAAATGGCTGCAATATAACAAAGAGTGAAAAATTTAAGGGGGTCTGAATACTTTCCGTACCCACTGTATGTTTGAACTGGGCTAAACTCGTGTGGATGAAGACACCAATCGAATATTTGGATGTTGAGCCGCAGCTCATTGGCCGCAGATGCAACAGCAACCAATCAGCTGTGCTGTGAAGATAATGATGTGATCGCTACCAAATGAGTTAAAGACCCATCTAGAGTTTCATGACAGAACCTTATGCCTTAACTTAACTTAAGATCTAGTACATTAAATTGGGATTTTTCACAAATTTGTATTACACAAGCAGATCTTAACTTCATTTAGGGTTATTTTATCTCACAAAATCTTATTTCAGACAGGACCACTTTGGCAAGTTACTTGAGTTTATTGAACACAATTATCTTTGGCGGTATGGTTTCTTATGGGGGTTCTGCACCAAAATTAATTGAACATACAAGAGCTTAACATTAACCCTCCAGAACCATCAGCTTGGAAATACATAGACAATTAAGACACTTGTAATGTCTTAATAAGCGAATATGGTAATCGTGTAGATATGGCAGTGGGTCATCTATACTGTAGCTTGGTTATGAGGATGAGTGTCTCTCAGCAGTGAGGTCCATGCCAGCCATGACGTGAAAGCCTTAGTGATCTGAAACAAAAGAAGACGACAACCAGAAGGTGCACGGTAATATGCTCATGCTTATATTGGGGAGGGAGGGAGGGTTGCGAGCAGTTTGAGCATACTTACCGAGCAGTAATGCCACATATATATGTCCCGTGTCTAATAGGAGAATGGTAGTGATTGGAACGATTGACAGCTGACGCGTCGCTGGTCGCAGCACTATGCCTACTTGGCCTGACTGAACTAACGCTGCGCTCGATTTTATCTGATCTCTAGATTAGGAAATGATAAACTACTCCAGGTGTTTGATCATCAGTAACACACAAGCTGCTGTTGTGAAGCTCATTACTGTACAGTTTATCCAGTTTCATGTCACCATACTGACAGAGCGCTGTTAGATTATAATCAGTACTCATTTATTGGATCCTGTAATTACTCCTGTCAGTGTGTTTCTCTCACGCTTCCCCTCTCTCGCGCTTTCCCCTCTCTTTAGTTCTGCGTCACGCAGATGTAACCCTGAACCAGGGTTGGGCAAAAATACATCAAAATGTATTTTCAAATAAAATACCAAATGATCAACCCTGATTTTAATTGTATCAAAATAAACTACAAAATACAGCAGCCACAAAATGTATCAAAATTAACTACTGTATTTTTGTATTTTAAAAATGCTACAAAATACTTTTACAAGGGAGCATGAAATTTCTTCAAAAACCTTCTATCAACTGGCCTATTTGATCGATCCCTTCACCATTACACTGACTCAGTTGATTAAGTAAAAAATGTTTGATAGCAACAGCTTTTCTCTGCCAGAGTCATGCAATAAATCGGACATAGGCTATGCAACCAGTTAAAGGCACAATATGTAGGATTTTTGGATTAAAATGTCCAAAAACCTCTAGAACAATTTTATATATTTTGTTGACTTGTGTACTTACATTATCCCAAAAAAATTTCCAAAATTGTTCAAATCCAGAGAAATAAGCAATTTTAACCAGGACACACACCGTGTCTGTGCGTCGTCTATCAATGACATCATTACCCTTGATTTCCGGTTTTATTTTGTAGAAACCATGGAAACATCAAAGACACTTTAGTATATTATGTGTTTTATTGGACAGATGGGCAGTTATTAGACTGTTTGGATACATTCATTAACAGAAAACTAATCATGTTATATAGCTCAACACTTTAAGTCTTTTTGTTTGAATCTTGTTTTCTTGATTTATCGCGAGTACCATGTTTCACCATGATTAATATCGATCTATCTTACTGCAGTGTGCAACAAGTGTCTCATAGCAGCCGCCGAGCGAACGCACAGAGTAACACTATACCAACTTTAAACACACAAATGTTTTTTACTCACATTTACAAGGGTTTTGCTCAGTTGATTCATGTTAGTTAATACAATAACAAATGAGACCTTATTGTAAAGTTTTACAAAAATTATACATTGCCTCACTACTACTATAAATAACATTAAATAAAAATGCAAACAAGTTATTGGTCAACATTATAGGCTACATATAAAAAAAAACACAATACATGTGCTATGGACGAATAAAATGAAAGCCTGTTGGGAAATGATTTTACTCAAACCATATTGTTGATGAAAATAATAAAAACAATAAAAGTGGTAATGTTTTTGAAAAAAAAAAAGTTTATATAAACATCTTTAGTATTACTGTTTCAAATAACACTGTTTTAGCATGAACCTGAAGAGCTGAATGAACACCAATAAACCAAAGCGCTTTGTTAGATGGTTTTAGCTCAACGGGATGCAACTTATATATGATAAAGTAGATATTTATACAAAAAAAATTACAACTTATACCTGCACATAAATCATGCACAGATGTACATGAATTAAGTTACAAAGTGTGAACTCCTGTTCTGGATACGCTCCCCACAACAACACACTAAAAAACGGCAACTAATCCAAAATAATTCACAGCGTTTTATTACAGTCGTGTTCTCATTATAATGTTATGTATATATGACAGTCCCAGCCATAGTTATTAATGTTATCCATTGCTGTTTGAGTGCGCATGCTGAAGAGATGATCACCGGTAGGCCTACAATGAAGCGCTTTACTGCCGCGTTCATTAACTCAACCAAATGCATCCTATATGAGTTTAATCAGATATATATACACAAAATAAAAAAATACAACTTATAATTCCACCAAAGGCTGCGAATGCACAAGCAAACTGACTGTGCTAGTCATAAAGGTGTAACTCCGCAGATGCGCTCTTCGTGTAACAACGCTCTGATTTCACAGATTTGTGATTCACTTTAACTGTATCTTCCTTCAAGCAGTTCAATACTATCATGGAGAACAACGCACATCATATAATCCATTATTTATCAGTGAAATAATCCATTATTTATCGGTGTTAAAATATCGGCCTAGTTCGGACTGAGAATGATAACATTAAAATGAGCATTTATCGGCCAGTAAGATATAGGTGGCTGATATATCATGAATCCCTGATTGGTTATGGCAGTATATTTATAGAGTTTTAACTATATGCATGATTCCAATTAACTTATGTCACTGTTTTAAATGTGTAGGTCACTACTATAACGCATTAGTTTGGACCCCAATAATACTGAGTGGTTTAAAATGTACCATCATACCTGAAGACATTTGTGTTGAGCACGTGAACACAATATCCAATCGGATGCGTTTGTTAGTCTGTATGAGTTTTTGTTTAGCGCGAGTGCTGCATGTTGAATCCTTTCATTATAACCAACAAAGTATAGACACAATGCCAATAAGAGATAAAGTGCACAACATAGACAGACACACACACACAACTTCATTTATTATAACGGACGTTTCTGCAGAAGTGCAGCTTTGTGTTTCTCGTGTTGTAATCGATAGCTTCAGTGGCTAATATGGCAGCGATCTTTGCTTTCTGTAGGCCTATATAACACATTTGTTTATGCTGCTAACTACACATTGCATAGTTTCTGGATTGACAAATGTATTTATATGTGCGATTAAATCCAATTGATGCTGATAACCATAGCAATGGGTGGAACAAAATAATCTTGATGCTGTGTGTCAAATGATCTTTTTATTAAGTATTGGAGTGTAAATGTAAAAAATAATAGACCTCCCACTTTTGCTATGTAATGTATTACTTTGTTCATTTGTTCAAACTGGCCACTCAGTGACTTTTTACTTTTAAATGTACAGATATTTAAATATAAAATTGTTCTAAGCTCTTTCTTTTGTCATCTGTCCTGACAGAATTAATTATTTCACTCATGAATGAATAGGATATGTTAATATTCCAAAATTTTTCTTTGCATTTATTGTGGATTTACTGTCAGTCCTGTGCTCACAGTTCACATGGGTACAGTATTTTGTACTGTGGATACAGTGTTCATCCACCACCACCAAAGACCATTTCTGACCCAGGAAAAACCCTGTATTGTAAAATAGTTTTCATTGTATGTTTTCAGTTGACAGTGATCAATCAGTGTTAATCAGTGTTAATCAGTGTTAAGTATCTGTACTGCTTCATTTGGATCATCTCTGAATCCTTTGTCTGTAGTAGAATGTTTATTTTTCTTTCTTTACCTTGCTTTCAGGTGAGCCCTGAGAAGGACCAGTTATCAATGGACCATCAAGACAGTGTTGAGAAGGTAATAAAAAGAGCATTGCATCATTTTAGAAAATGCTAGTCTAGTGAGAACATTTTCACATCATTTTTGGGCCTGTTAACACCTGGTCATTTAATGTGTTTTTTACTGATTTGTTCAAACAATTTCATTTACACTTGGCCACATAAATGTGTCTGTACAGAATCAGGGGCCATATTCACAAAACATCTTGGGCCCTATTTTAACGATCTGAAACGCAAGTGTCAAAGCGCGAAGCGCAAGTAACTTTGTGGGCGGGTCTCGGTGCTGTTGCTATTTTCCCGGCGGGATAAATGGCTCTTGCGCCCGGCGCAAATCTAAAATGGGTTGGTCTGAAGTAGCTTCATTATTCATAGGTGTGGTTTGGGCGTAACGTGAAATAAACCAATCAGAGTGTCATCTCCCATTCCCTTTAAGAGCGAGATGCGCTTGTGCCATGGCGGATTGCTATTTACATGGCGTACACGCGATGAGTCAGTTAATATATATGTGTGTGTGTGTATTGGCACGATTGTTCAATTAATTAGCCAATTTCGTTCATCATTATAAGTAGTAATAGGCTGAATTGAAAAGTCAACGCGCACTGTGGACGTGCCCAGAGGCGCAGTTTCTACCAACGCGCTCTAACAAAAAAATATTGCGCCATTGACTTTAGACTTTAGACCAGGTTTGAGTTGGTCTATGGCACAGTCTATTTTCAGCTCCTTAAAATAGCAATGCGCGGGCAATGCGCCTGAACACACCTCCTTTTTTGCGCTGAACCGCCCAGGGAGCGCAAGTTCATTCACTAGTTTAACGACGTGCTTCTTTGGAGGGAAAAGCGCGCTTTGCGCGGGTGCAAAATAGGAATGACACATGCGTCGGTGTACAAAGTCAATTGCGCTGGGTGCAAGATAGGGCCCCTTAAGGCTAAAAGTAGCTCCTGACATGCCAATTTAGGAGAAACTCTATAATGGGCGTGTCAATCCTAATTTTTGCTCTTAAGAGTATTTCACAAAACATTTTAGTGCTAAAACTAGCTCCCAAATCTGTAAAAAGTTAGGAGTAGTCAAGAGGACTCCTAAATCACTAAGACCAAATCACAAACAATCCTAATGGCCGTTGATGCCAATCCGCCCAAAGACACTGAACACTATTGAGACAATAGCGATAGAGCCTTGGGTGCTGAACCTTTTCTTCATACATGTAATAAATATTTGGATTTATAGATTTGAATTTATGAAAAAATGCCAAAAATAAATCTATAATAAATAAATAAATAAATAAAGTCCAATTACCTGTAGCAGTTGTTTTCACGAATTCACATTTACAAATAATCGAATAGAGTAAAAAAAAAAAAAGTGTAATAAGTGTATTTGGCGTCCTGTTCAAGGCGGTCGAGGGATGCAAGTTTGAAAATTTAGCCCAAATCCATAGTTCTTCCCCATATCTCCACCGAGAGTGAGGAACGGGGTGGCGACGGGATGCAGAAAACGGTCGAGGAAACTATAGGTGAGATCGGCTCTAGTCAGTGTATATATATCTCCTCTCGAGCCAATTAGACCGCTTGAACGCGCTCCTCCCAAACTTTGTTTATAAAACATCATTTGTCACTCAAATTCTGCAATCTCTTGAGATGCAGACATGTAAGATCTATAATATAAAGTAATCTATACTAGATTAATTGACCCTTCGCCAGGAGTTTGATTGACAAGCAATCTAACCAATTATAACGCTAAATCCGCCATTTTGTCCGACAAAGCAGTCAGGAGTTAGAAGATTAACCTCGGTGGACTTGAACTTGAAAAATGGTGTACTGATGTCTTTCTGTGTTTTAAACAACATTCCTTCTGATGTTCATTCATGTTTATTTGATGCTATAAATGAACTAGTAGAAGAGATGATCGATTCACGAGCCGCTTGAGCGGAGGCGCTACAGCGATCTGTCTTCAATTCCCGCGCTATACGCAGATTTTAACAGTATTCACATCATTAAAAGCTACCACTATGAGCTCCATTTTATTGATCATGAGCAGCATCAGCACTGGTCAAATCATTTATTCTCACATCTTTTAATGAAGATGATTGTGTGTTGAGCGTTTTCGACTTTTTAAGTTTCATTTGAGGTATTTTGCACGTCAGCTTACTGAAGAGATACTCATCTGTTCATCTGCGCCAATGCATGCTGCAGTAATGCTGTCATATCTTTCTATAACATGCCTATAACACATTCTCACATGTTTATTAATTTAGTATTTTTGGGAGGAGTAAAATGTATTATTGTATAAATGTATATATTGTTTTAGACTACGTCCAGAAGTGATTTGAGCGATCGGATTTAAATCAGTCTCGAATGCGTTTCGGAGGGCATTTACACCTGGTCTTTTCATGATTGCATAGCAATCCATTCAGAGAAAATGCATGAAGTGACCAGGTGTAAACAGGTTTTAAAAAACTGTTTGAACCAAATGAGCTGAAAATATTTTTATATGCCTCATAATAGTGCTGGGCGGTATGACCAAAAATTTATATCACGGTATTTTTCAAAATTATATCGGTTTTACGGTATATGACGGTGTATATATATATATAATATCCCTATACATGACTGGGCGTTAACCACATTTTCTACTGGTTGAGAGAGGAAATACTGCAGTAGATTGACTAGAATGCCCTGTTTTACTGTCATGATGAGTGAATATTGTAGAAAAATTCCACACTAGAGTTAATACAGGTTTACAAAACCCCACAAAATGATGCTGTGGGGAGACAATAACCAATAAAACACAGACCTGCAACACACTCATTACAGACATGAATATTAAAATATGACCATGGAGATAGAAAAAAAAAAAATAATCTAACCCTATATAACAACAAACTGTCAAAACGAGGGAGAAACGCGGAAGAACATTTAAACTAAGGATATTTTCAGTACATTTAAGAGCACTACAGTCTCTGAACAAATGACACACGTAAGTTTAACACAGAAAGAATAAAGCAGTTAAATTTTTGACCATTCTTCTTTGAATTGTCAGTCTATTTATTAACTTACATTGTCTTATGTGTAGCAGAATAACCCATCGTGTCATCGCAGTCGTGATCAGACGTACAGTTCAGTGTCCTTTGCGTAACGTACATTTCTTTTGAAGAAGACGTGATGAAATATGTGCGCATACACGCTGCTGGTTCATGTTTAGAGCACTAGATATATGAAATAGGTCCATAAAAACACGCTTGCTCCGGTCTATATAATATGATCCATGTGGAGAACGTTGTTAATCTCATCACGGAGCTCCGCGCAGAAACCGCTCTCTCGCGTGCCGCGTGTTGGTTGAATTCTCCGCTGTAATCAAGGGCTGAATCTGAAATCGCCCCCTATAACCTCAAATAGGGCAATATTTTAGGCGACAGCCATTACCTATTTGTAGTGGTGTCCGAAACCATAGTGGACGTTATTGAGTGCACTCATTCAATCCCACAATGCACCGCAATAACGAGTGTACAGACCGATGTACACACAACGGCTGTCCGAATTCCCTCACTCGTTTTCATTCACTCTTTCAAGTGAACAATATAAGTGGATAACATAGGGCAGGGGTCTCCAATCCTGCTCCAACCCTAATTAAACACACCTGAACCAGCTAATCAAGGTCTTACTATAGGAAAGAAAATTCCAAGCAGGTGTGTTGAGGCAAGTTGGAGCTAAACTCTGCAGGACAGTGGCCCTCCAGGAGCAGGATTGGAGACCCCTGACGTAGGGAATAGTGAATGAGGCTTTAGGGGGTGATTTCGGACTTACCATAGGCTGATGTGATCTCAGCTGTGCTCTCTCACTACAGTGCAAGAGTGAAACGGGCCCCCCCTCAAACAGTGACGCTGCGCCGCGTTCTGAATGTTGGTTAAGCGACACATACCGGTATTGCGGTATCATCAAAATTCATATCATAACAAAAATAAATACCGGTATTCGGTATGAACCGGTATACCGCCCAGCACTACCTCATAATAAGATAAATTTTGGTCTTTGTGTTTTGTTTCATTGCTTTGGCAAAGCATCTCAAACAAACTAAAATCAACAGCACGATGTGGCTTTGTGCCCTTATCAAATTGCAAAAGCTGATAATTTATTAAGACTGTAGTCTGTTGCGCTCCACGTTTCAAAGTGGAGAGCACACTTTGCTCACTCGATCATCTTGTGATCCGGTGTTTTCCACATCTCAGTTCACAGGGAATTAATGCAGTGAACTCTATCTCAGCATGTGCCTTGAGTTTAACATGCATTTGGGAACGCAACGAGCACCAGTTACACATTTCACATTCGCATTATTTACAAAATTTGTGTGGCCAGTTGTTTCAAGTATTTCACCTGATTTGTAATAAGATGCATTTATAAACCTGTTTTCACTGAAACAGTTTAAGTGAAGAAATGAAGACAGAAGTATTGTAATGTCGTATTGTAAAATAATTTTTCATTTACAGTAGTAGTATATTTCTGTTTTGGCAATAATTCTAATAATAGTCATCTAAAAGTATTAGTTATTATTATTATTTTTATTTACTATTAAACAGCATAATTTGTCAAGTTTCATAAATTACTTTTGAATACAGGTTAAACCGAAGATGTTCTTGTGTTTCAAAATTCTGTTTTTCTTCAAGATGAGATCAGTATGGCGGATCCTGATGCCATTGATCCTGACGAAAGCGTTTCTCAGGATGATGTTCCTCCTGGAGCTGCAGGCGTCTCCAGTAATGCTGGTATGTGTTAACTAACAGGTTTATGTTTATTATTATTTTAACCCATTATTATTTTAGATTATTGCCATAAATACAATCCATAGATACAATTATATATTTATAGTTCAACTTTACATTTGTATTTTCACGAAAGAAAAATGTTTTTAAGCCAGTTATTTATATCTATTGCTGTAGTGTGTCAGTAGGAAATATCAGTTTATATTTCCAAACATTCCTTTTGCCATTAATTGTAATAATTAATGAGCAATAATCAGTTATTATATACAGAGATTTTTTCACTTATATAGTGCAACTTTTCTATAAGAATATTATTGGAATCAAGGTTGCACCAACATTGTAAATCTGGTTGATACAAATGAGTTTATAATTTTCGTGTTGGGAAAACACTTGGAGATGTTTAAAGGGATAGTTCACCCAAAAATGAAAATTTGATGTTCATCTGCTTACCCCCAGCGCATCCAAGATGTAGATGACTTTGTTTCTTCAGTAGAACACAAATGATGGTTTTTATCTCCAACCGCTGCCGTCTGTCAGTGGTATAATGGGTGTCAATGGGAACACACCTCCGTCTGCCGCAGCCTGGTGTCGTTCACCCCCGCGTGCAGCACTACAGCTCCGATGGTCTCAGCACCGTTGAGGATCGCGAGAACCTGCGCAGCGACATCGAGAACACGAGCACCAGGAAAACAGTGACTGCGCACCTTACCTTTGGCTGTGGTAGCGTGGACGTGGTGGACGATGGAATCTCCGATGACCATGGCGTGACGTTCCGCCTCGCGAAGAGGGGAGAAGCGGTTCCGTGTCGAGACCTCGAAGATCGGGGGCGGCGGAGGAGGAGAGGTCCTGGTCCGAAGCCTGGCTTGCGCCTTCCGCTGCTGAAGAACCCAAGGTCCCTGGTGTGACGGCGCCGGAGTGAACGAGGGCTGGGATGAACACGTTCTGGGTGCTCGGGCCCTGTGCAGAGAAACACATGACGTAGAGGAAGCAGGAGTGTTAATATCGCGCTGTAAACTTACCGAGGAGCGGTGAGCGTCAGCACGGGACGATTCCAGCGCTGTCTGCTGCTCGCGTAGCTCTGCCTGCTTCTCGAGAAGGGTCTGAATCTGTCGCTCCGCGGCCTCCAGCTCCAACTGCACCGCATACAGCTCAAACGTGTCCTCACCTGCACACAAAGGTAGAGAAACATCCGATACACTCGCCATTAGAACAGACGAACAATAATATAGTGAGAGAAAAGTAGAGACGCTAGAGTGACCACGCCGCTATTGCTAACGGGCTAAAGCTAATAGCGAATGTTCGGGAAGTCGGATAAAACTAGCGATATCAAGGTAATCCGAGTGTTTTTTATATAAAATAATGTTGGGGATGTGTTCCCCCGCTGAAAAAGAAAGAGTGATAGGTTATAAGTTTGATTTTAAGAGACAAAAACAAGCAAATAGGAATCAGCTCGACGGAGCTCTAGCTCAAACAGCGCAGCAGCAACAACAGGAAGTGACATCAAGTCTATATCGTTCATTTGGGAACTGTTCAGAAGGTGTCAGAAGGTGGGATTCCTTGGATGTGCCTTTTGGACCCGAGAGCGGATGGTGACTGATCAGAGATTTAATGTCTTTTATCTTCAGTTGATTTCATCTAAGGCTGTGGCTGAAGTTGTAGTTCTTGTTGTTCCTCTGTCCTTCAGTGATTCTGCTTGTTATCACCTAATTATCTCATGAACTCCAGCATGTTTCTGTGTTACATTTAACAGCCTGTAGTGTGCACACTGAGCAGTGTTCAGTTCATCTGGTCTAACCCATCTGGGCCCCACATAGCTGTGCTGGCTGGGGAGTGTCATAAGACTTAAGGTCGTAAGGGACTGAGTTGGAGAGAACTGCGATGTGGGGATGTTGTGTGTGTGTGAGAGCGATGTTTGTGTGAAATGTAAGCAGACAATAGATTGTAGGCTAGAGGAAGCTCTGGAATCCTCTGGAATATAACTACTCTTAACAGGTGTAACTGTGTTATTCATTATTCTGGGTTGTCCTACTCCCCAGTTTTTCGGGCTTTGATTATTCCTATTTGATGGGCTAGGCCCACTCTGTCTGCTCTGAAATGGAGTATTATATTTTTTCTGCTCTCCTTTTTTAGATTTAAAGGGCTTACTACGATAACCTGTATACACTCCCTGTTCTGTTCTTCATTTATTCTGAGGCCTTACTTTTTTGGTCTTTAGGTGCTGTGTAGTAAGGTCATATACTGCTACTGTATTTTGAATTTCTTTACTACTAGCATTATTCAGTATTGTGGCTAAAGTGTGTCCTCCAGGTAAACTTCTGCCCACTTCTCGTAACAATCTGATTTTATCTTCATGAGGGACGTCTGCTTCTATCGAAAGCCACATACTCAAAATTGGCAGCCCATCTTTTTGGGCTTCTTTCAAATCCTTTTTCCATTGGGCATACTTATCCTCTGTACCTGTGAGTTGTCTGGACTTTTCTAAGGCCTCGGCTGTAATTGCATGGCCAGTACAAGTGTGAACTAACCGTGTAGTTGAGTGTTCATCAAGTCTTGCAGCTTCCGCTGCTTTCATAATGCGGTTTGCATAACTGCTACAGTCTTCGCCCTGTTTTATTTTTCCTACCTGCTGTTTAACTGCTTCTGTTCAACTTCATTCTAATAATTTTGCCTGGTAGTCTACTTGCTCTTCATTTGGCTCTTTTGAGGAATTAAATGTGAAATGTCTAGGATCTGTTCTGTGTACTGGAATTGGTGTGGATGCTGTGGGTTTTTGCATTTTACTCCTTTGATATTTACTTCAGGCCAATCGTTCTTTATCTGATGTTACACCCTCCTGAGCTCAAGCTCTCCTGCCCTCTTATTACTTAACCTTACTTCTCTAAGATTGTTATCTGATGACTCACTACTTTGACTGTCACGCTCTTCTGTTGTGTCTTGCTCAATAGAATCTGACAGCCATTCTTGTGACCCTTGATCTCCTGTCTCTTGGGGTTCAAGATTGTCTTCCCAAGGTGCAGTAGGTTTCATCTTACTTATGGTTTCTGCTAGCCTTGGCTGTACTTCATACCTCTCTTTTTGCTGTTTAAGAGTTTTTATTTTATCTTGATCTCTCTCTTTAACGAGGAGATTTATAGTCATTTGAATTTCTTGGGACATTTCTATTATTCCAGCTACGAGTCCCTCTAGACATTGTTCTGTCACTACTGGGGACATATGTATTTCTTTATCACCTCTGTCGTTAGCTTCTCTAATTACATTTTTTATTTACAATCTAGTCTCTTCTCCAGATTGTTCTTCTGTGCGTGTCTGTGTACCACTATCAGTTAATACTACATGTGCCACACTATTCCATTTTGGAGAACCTCTACAAATTCTTACAGTTCCTGTTTGCTGAGGACCTAATCGCATTCTCATATTCTCTATCTCTTTAAGAGATGTATTTCTGTATTTCTGTGACTGCAGGCCTAGGTAAGTGCGGTTCTGCTATGGTTATAACACTATCTCTATCTTCTTCCTCTTGTGGTAAAGTAAGAAGGATTTCACTTGCATTTTGAAAGTCTGTCATTGCTTCCCAGTAAATCCTAACTTTCTTCATATTTGGAACTTCACCCTGAGATTTCTTTCATTTTTTTCCGCTCATAGTATACAGCTTTGTTTTCCCCATGGTTTTTCTACGCACTGTGCTCATAATGCCCTCTGACTCTGAGCTTTTGCATTGAATAGCCACTTCCTGTCCATAGTGACTTCCTAACTCTATGGCCCACTGTATGACTGCTAAAGCAACTTCAGATTCCTGGAAATTACCTTTTGCAATCCATCTCGGCTTGGTAACCATAAAAGTATCTGACCTGGCTCTATCTCCTGAACCGAGGTCTCTGCCCTTAAGGCCTTTTTCTCCCATGCTTTCACCCGGTGGTCTCCCCAGGTGTAGGCTTGAATTAAGATATTACTGGATTTTTTCTCTGGGCTTTTTTACCTGCCATACTAGGGCGTCCTCTACTACAGGTTTCTCAACTCAATAGCCCCTCTGGACCCCTCTCTAGGTCTCACGGGTAGCGATCCTATTTCCTGGCCCTTCAGTCTTTTCTCTGGACTGGAACATACTAAGTCTCTCTCGACTAGTATCTGACCGAATCCTTTCTGGATTGGTCTACGTGGGTCTTACAGACAGCTCTTCAATGTGGTTTCTACACTTTCAATTTAAAACTCAAACCTCAAGCCACTCACGTTGGGCGCCATGTTATTCGGTGTGACCATTTATAGTACACCTTTTAACCCTAGGATTATTCAGGTAGGGTAAGGAAAGTCAAATCTAGTCTAAACCATGAGATACTCATCCGCCGGCAGGTTGAAGTCCTTCAGGAATGACGCAGAAGACTACCTTGTGGTTGTTCTTTGTCGAGGCTCAGATTGTAGTTATAATAAGTAAAGTCTCACGGAAGGCAAACGTAACAATAAAATCTCTTTTATTGATTACAATACAAAGCAGTTAATGCAAAATAAAACTTAAATCAGCTTAAGCTAAAAAGCTCTATAACCTAGATTTACTCAGCAATATTGGAGATGCTGTTAAGCACCCCTCGTTAGGGTATCAGGTGTCCTTCTACGCTTAATGCAGGCAGCATCTGAGGAGGCCTTTTACTGCTCAGACTCTTATACTAATTTTTGGGACATTCCAACTTCATATTACTCATCAATTGATCAATGTCTTTGATCCAATCTTCCTGCTGTAGGCATATCAGTATCTGTATCTCTTGCTTACTAAGCCGGATGTCCTTCCTTTGTTGCCTACGCTGTCGTCTTCTTCTAGCACTCTTCCTCTTCTTCACCGAAGTCTTCGCCTGGCTCACCTCCGCTTTAGGTTGCAACATGCTCCCTTCATCCTTATTGTTAACTTTTGTGGTTGGTTACAATCATCAAACTCAAAAACTTTCACAACTGTTGCTTAGTCATATTATCTTATAACAAACAAAGGAAGTATTGCAGTTCCTTAATTTCATAATCATTCAAGCATTCAAGCATATGTGCCCTTAACTTAAAAGCAAATAAATAAAAACATTGAAACAGGTAAATAGCAATATCAACATCAAAATCTAAAACAAAAGAAATCAGACAATGAAACAGCAATTTAGTGAGTCCTTTTAGTGAGACCAAGACCTTCAAAAATGGTCTTAAGACTGGTCTCGAGTACTACCACACTATTAATGTCTAAGTATAGTTGTAAATTAAGGTAGTAGCTAAGATAAGGTAAAAGCACACAAATATTTGTTATCATTAAACACATTTAGAAAATTGATCAGTTTGTAATTAGATGGATTCCTCTTTGAAACACATAAAGTGGGCTTAAATGGTTCCACAGTGAGTAATGGAGAAAAAGACAATGTTTTCCCTTAAAAATGTAAGATATGCATGGAGCTTGAATATAATGTAGACTAAGCATCCCAGTAATTTTCAGTGTGTTTTTTTCATTCGAGTTCAGCTCTAGTTTGCGTGTGTTTTGTGGCGCTGTACCATATAAGCCCATCTTTATAAAAAAAAGTACATTTATGAAAATAATTTGCTCTACAAAACAATTTGATGTATTTGTTTGTATGAATGTAAAATGAATCACAAAACATTTAGTGTTTGTAGTTCACATGCTTAATTCTTTGGCAGTCTATCTTTCAGTAAGGCTAATGGTTTGACCTTGAGATTAACTTCTTTCCATCTAAAGGAAAATGATATAAAATGTTAAAGTACTATTTGTTCATTCACAATTCATTTATCTCTTATTTGACATAACTTGCTTGCCAAAAAAAATGGCTGAACATTTCAGAAATGTGTTGATTTCTGAAGGGTCCGAAAGACCAAAGTTTTTGGGTATCTTTGTGAGACAGCATGAACATGAGTGGGGCTAACTCGACATTCACAAATGTGATAGGTATACAATAAAAATGTCAGGGAAGAAACAGATCACTGGATTTGTTAAAATAATGAGCAGCATAAAATATGATTTTCTCCTTTTTCATTTGAATTCAAAGTTGAAAGTGGGTTTGAAGGGTACGTGGGCTTAATGGGTACATTTACACTATATTTTAATGACTGAACCACTAACCGGTTTGTGTTGGGTGGAGCAGCTGAGAGGACTATATAAGCGAGAGCCCTGTGAAGGTTCTTCGAAGATCTCTTCTGCTCTCGTCAGTGAAACAGCAGCGTCTTCTACAACATCTTCTGGTGAGGCGAGGATTTATTCATCTGGAGAAAATCTAGACAACCATTTAACAATTAGAATTATACAAATATAATAATTAGAATTAATTTAAACAATTATATTTCAAAGTAAGAAAAGACTAAGTATGAATATTTATTACGTATAATAAATTTAAAATTTGTAAAAAAAAAAAAAAAAAGTAAATAAAATAAAAACTGCCATTGCATTAATATATTTGAAGTGCTTATATCATTATATCTAAAAACATGTTATCTCATAAAAGAGATTGGTGAGCCAAGAAATACAATTATATGCATGTCAGACTTATAAATAAAATGATAACTACAAAATGAATTTAAATTCCTAATCATATTACAAAAGCAATAATTAACTGTAGTTTTTGTGTGTGTTTTTTTTTTCTCAGAATTTTGACCTTCTTTCTTCAGCGCCACAAATACAGAAGAAAACAAAATGGAAAATGCACAGCAAATAACCAAGCTCGATATCTCCACCACTAAGAAAGAAGAGGAAATACTCTCAGCTCAAGGTTATCAGTTCATCAATGTTAACCTCAATGAAGCTGCTGGTGGAAACGAGGTCCTTCTTTGGTACAAGAAAGAGTCTGGCAAAAGACCAGTGACCAGGATCGAGTTCTCATTCACTGACAAGATGAAACCTGGTCTGGCTGATGCTGGGTATGAGCAAGTCGAGAAGGATCTGAATGCAGGAGTTTCTAATGCAGATCACATCTTCCTCTGGTACTTTTACGGCAGCACTGAATATGACATGCCTATTGTGGACCTCAAGGTAACCAAGGCCGCCAAAGAAGAACCTCCTCTTATAAAAGATGGCTGGGAGAGACTGGGCTGTGATCTGAACCGTAATGCATCAAAAACCATCATCTACCTGTGGGTGAAGAGAGAGAAGACCAGCTACATACAGGAGATCGCAGGAACTGTTGACTTCTCTTCTGACAGTCAGATGTTTGAGGAGGGCTACACTCGTGTGTGTGAAGACACCAATCGAAATGCTGGTGGAAACTACGTCTTCCTCTGGTATCGCCGCACAACCGATAAGAGCAAGGCTCTCACTGATCTCAACGTATCCACCTCCCACCAGGAGGAATCAAAGCTTCAGATCGAAGGCTATAAAAAGCTCAGTGTTGATCTCAATGAAGGAACCAAAGGAAACACTGTCTACCTATGGTACAGGAAAGAGGAAGGTCAATCGATCCAGGTCATGCTGATCAACCATGACATCTGTATATATCCAGGACCTGTTGTCACCTTTATCGACAAAAATCTGAATGAGGGCAACAAAGGCTGTGCAATGTACATTGCCTACAAGTAAAATCCCAGAATCATGCTGCCATCACAGGATCTTCTTCAGTTTTCGCATCATTAGATCTATATGGCTATAACTATAAGCATATCTGTTTCTAATGCATGATTTTAATGTCAATCTTTAAAGCACATTGTGACTGTGGCTGTTGTACTGCACTCAACCACACATTTCATTTGGCCTCTGTGTTTATGATGAAATCAATTATGAAATAAAGTCAACTTTAACCACAACAAACGCTTTGGAGAGGTTTTTTGGTGAGGTCTTTGGTCTTATCTGTACATTATACTGCATGCACTGTCCCATCATTACATTTACTTTAGTGTATTTGTTTACAGGGGCAATGCACAATAAAAGACACGGCTGTAAATGTGGCAGAATTAGTCAAAAAGGCTATTTTTCATCTGCAGACCCTTGACAGAATGTTAAAAAGTCACAATAAAAACAAAAACAGGCATCTTATATAAACACACACATACACACTGATTGGCTAGTTTAGTTTTGTTGTTTTTTTCCACACATGAAAAATTATGTTACAGATAGTTAATGTTTACAAACAGGCTCAAAACGAGTAAACGCTCTCTGAAACAGCTAAATTCGACTGAAACATTTGCAAAAAAAAGCCTAAAACTATTGAGTAGGGATGGAGAAATGAAGCCTATTAAATCTTTGAAGCTTTTCTCTAAATGTTTCGGGAAAGGTTAGCATCGGGTGTCATATCTCATACGTCCTGAAAAGTGAAGCTGCGGCTCTTTGATCGCCCCCCTGGTGGCTGGATGCAGTACAGGTCATAAGCCTCGCCCTCTCAATGCAGTCGAATGAGACTTCAGTGAAAACTTAAAAATAAATTCTGCTTCAAATAAAACGTCACGCTGATATATATTCAATTGTCCGTTTTTGTGATCATTTAGATTTTAGCTAGTAATTTGATGCTATAAAAACGGGGCGTGTCGTCATGATTCGAAGTTGATTGACAGCTTGTCTGAGGACTGTCGGAGCTTTGAGGGGAGATTGAAGATGTATTAACTAACTATTAATTTTCGATTTCTTTGTTATTTAACACCAACAAAATGAGCTGTTCAGCAGTAAACTGTACTAACCGACCTACAGGATCTGACGGATCACTGAACTTTTTTCTGTATCATTAAATATGGGCGTTATAAGCTAATTAATAAATGTTATTAGTTAAGATTACACACCTAATGTTAACCATGTGGGGAAAAAGCAGGTGGATGTTATCTGGCAGTTACTTATTATTTGTATGGGTATTAAATAATAATTAGCAGGACAAAACTAATGATAGCTTACTCTAATTACAGCAATCGATCTCCTGTAACGTTAGTTGAACTTGATTTAAAATGGCAGGACCGTTTCTGACGATTTAGAGTTGTTTCTAGTGGCATATTATATTGAGTTTATCTACTGAATTTGCTGTCTCAAAAATACTATTGCTCTAGAAACAGAATAGCCTATTATTTTATAGGTAGAATTTTAAATTGTGTATCATTTTTATAGTCTATTTAAAATACATGAATGATAACTCAGTCGTCTGATACCGCGACTCCGCCTCCGGGCTCCGCTGACGATTCCTTCTGCGCATGCCCAGGCTCCAAACTTTTTTTGACGTATTGCGTAACGTGTCAGCGCCCATTCGTCGGCCCATTTTGGCTTCAGTTCATTACAATGGAAGGAAGCGGCGTCGCGGCGTCCATCTTTTTTTACAGTCTATTGTTAGCATCAAGAGTGTAGAAAACAGCACCATCTTGTGGCAGGTAAAATGTACGGCACCCATAAACTTGAGTGCGCAATTCCGTTGTTTTATCCATTAAGCACAAACAAAAGCCAGACAACGCTAAATGTGTTTATTTATGTGTTTAGTCTTACAGAAGCAAACTTTAACTTCATTTAGAATTACTTTATCTTATTTTATCTGAACTACTCCAGGAGTTTGATCATCAGCAACACTCCAGCTGCTGTTGTGAAGTTCATCACTGTTGCTAGAGTTTATCCAGTTTGATTATAGTCAATACTCATTTATTCTGATCATGTAATTACTCCTGTCAGTGTGTTTCAACCCACAACCCTCTCTTTAGTTCTGCGTCACGCTGAGCCCTATTGAGTGTTTGTACTGGAAAAATTACTACAAATTATAATACTAATAATACTAATAAATTGTGTTAAAAAATCTGGGGTAAGAAAAAAATCTTTTTCACTTTGAATTAGGTTTATTTTTCTTACCCCACTGTGAGATATTTCTTCTTGTTTTAAGCACAAACTCACTTCATTCTGATACATTAAGTAATAAGCAATTTTGCATTTCCAGTAAATATATCTTGATTTAAGAATTTTTGTATATTTGTTCTGGATAACCAGACAAAAATACATATTTTCCTCAGTGTTTTGTGGTGAAACATGACCTGCACTTGTTTTGTGTGTGTGTGTGTGTGTGTGTGTGTGTGTGTGTGTGTGTGTGTGTGTGTGTGTGTGTGTGAATCAGTTTAAGACACAAACTGGACAAGAGAAAGTGCATAAAAAGTGTTTTATTATCATTATTAATATAATTATGAATCACATCCACCCAATGAAAAATGAACCAGAGACATCCAGTCAGAACACAGTAAATAAACATCAGGGGAGGGTTAGAAGAGAGCGAAACACTGTCTCACACACACACACACACACACACACACACACACACACACACACACACGACCTGCTATTGGTTTGATTATTGCTCCCTAACGTCCTCTTCTCACGGCCACATCAGGGGTCAGGAACACTCATGACCTCTGACCCCTGCTTCTGGAATGTCACATGACAGAGATTCTGGTCACATGTTTTGTTCTGGAAGGTCAAGTGCCTGATGTCTGTCTGTCTGTGCGGCGATACGTCATTCTATTGCTGTTCATTTCCTGCGAGAGCTTCTGACCTACGGAAGCCCGTTTACACCACATCAGAACAATAATCATGATAAATCATAATCATGACACTACAACTCATAATTATAAGATTTAAATGACATAATTAGGACAACTTGTCAATTTCCATTATGTAAATTTCAAGTTAGTATCATAATTTCATCATAATTATGGCCAAGTCAATTTCACCCTTTTACATAAACTTCTTAGTATGTCAATTTCAATTATGTCACAATTCTGACTTTAAGCTGAAATTCAGTCTGTCAATTTTGACTTTTTATGTAATTTTCTACTTAGTATGTCAGTTTCAATTGTCAATTTTGACTTAAAAGCCATAATTATGACATAAAAAGGTCAAAATTTTGACACTGTATGGGTGATAATTTTTAGACATTTTAAGTCAATTTTAACAACATCAGTTTCGTCTTAGTATGTCAATTTAGACTGTCAATTTCGACAATTTCAGCTTAAGACAATTTGGTTTTAGTATGTCAATTTAGACTTTCAAATTGACGTACTAAAACAAAATTGATGTGCTCATAATTATGCATTATGCGAATTATGCAAGTCATAATTATGCATTTTTAAGCCAATTTCGACTCAATATCCAATTAGTGTATCAATTTCAATTTGTGTCATACATACCTGACTTTTTAAGTTGAAATTGACAGTCATAAGACAGTCTTTTTAAGCCAATTTTGACTTAATATCAGTTTCGTCTTAGTATGTCAATTTCAATTGCCATAATTTCAACATTGTCAACTTCGACTTAGTATGTGAATTTTGACTTGCAAGTCATAATTATGACATAAAAAGGACACCATTTTGATACTACACGTCATAATTAGGACTTTTTTTTAATCAATTTTTATCAGTTGCGCCTGAGTATGTCAATTTTGACAGGGAACGTTCTCATAACTTAATGGGAACATTGGCACAGCGTTCTTTCTTTTTTATGTGTGTTCATCATTGTGAAAGTGTTTTATGGTCCCGATGTTTTACTGAGAAATATAAGTGTTTTATAGAGCAGGTTTAGAGCATACTCTCATGTGATTGTGATCTAATGATCAGATGACTCTTTTTCTATTACAGTTTTTTACAGATGCTAGGACACATTTCTCAATACTTAGGTCACTTATGCAAAACTCTTCACACAGTGAGCACAACAGAAGTCTATGTGGGCTAAACTGAGGATCAAGTATCATTGCTTTGGCACAAAATGCATTCAGTGACCACATCTCTCAAATTTCATGAATTCTTTTCTCACTCAGACACAACAACTGCCAAAACTCTTTGTCCGTACAGGCCAATTTGCACATAATGTTTTCAAAACTGTTAAACTTATGTTCAAAACAATAACATAATACAAAACTGAATAAGACAGCAATTTGCTACATTTCTACAGTAATATTGTAATGAAATATATGCTGAATCTAAAAAATCAAATACTATCAAAGCAATTCGATGAAACTGAACACCTACACAAGCATTCGTTTTTCAATTTCATTATCATCCATTCAAAGAGGAAAACTTCGGAAAGAGGAAAACAATGTAAACAAAGTTCATGTAACAAACTGCAGTGAATTATAAACAACAGACAGTGTTATTCTTGATTTGTTAAGAAATTTTACAAAAGAAAACACTGTATAATGATACCTGATGTTAGTGTTTTTAGGTCAGTATTTTATGACTGAAAAAGTGTGTTTGCTGGGTGAAAACCTTTGCTAGTGTTCTGGAAGAATGAGTTGATTTGAGACATGAATGAAGTGTTTTGGTTGATTTAGTGCATTTTGAATGTGAAATGAACTGCTGTGCCAAGATGAAAGTTGGTTAGGAGAACCGTGTGAAGAGTTTTGCAAAAGTGGCCTAAGTATTGAGAAATGTGTGCTAACGATTGTAAAAAACTGTAAAATCATGAAGCCATTGCAGTCTTAAAGTCGCACTGTGATTGGCTGTACGGAAAATGTCTCATCTGATTGGCTAGCATTATTTTTAAATGAAAAGTGTCAAAACATCTTAAACGATTATTGCAGAAAATTATTCATTCAAAACATTTTATGCTCTCTGTTTTATTGAAACTATAGATGTTTTATTGATAAAAACAAATGTTAACGTTTAAAACAAATTTTACAAAATAACTAAAACTCAGGAAGACTAAACTATAAATGAAAAAGAAAAACAAAAGAAGAAACATTCAAATACAGATAAAAAAAAATATATATTTTAATTAGGGGTGACCCTGAATAGTCGACGATTCGAATCTTCGATAGGAGGAGCCTGATTCGACTACCAATCTCACAGTCGAATCGTCGCAGGGGTGTTATGAGACGAGATATGGGGGTGCTCAATATCTGATTTTACATAGACATACCGGTTCTTTCCCATTAGGTTAATATACAGCCTATTACGTTAATACTATAAATAAAAATGTGAAAAGAAAGAAGCTTTTAATAAATATTTTAAAGTGCGTGAATAAATCCAACCTGTGACCGATTTAAGGTTCACTTCCATCATCCGTGACCGGCAGATGAGCATCTTTACGGCAGGGATTAAATCTTCAACAATGTCTGGGATAAAGTGTACAATTGGATGCACTTTGAAATGGTAAAAGACAACCCTATCTCACGGCGAATTCGTACTAATTCGCACGACTTAATTACATGGTTAAATGGTACTGTATAGTACGATTTCTTGTTTGCGTTGAATAAGCGAGACCCAACTCTCCATTGGAAAGCATCGCGATATTAAACAGCAGTTACACGTGCCACATCTCGGTAAGTAGTCTGTCATATGCTGTCCTAATGTCCTTTTATAATGTTCCATATAAGTCCATTATATGTTATTTATTAATCAGATCGGCTCCATAATGCTCGCTGGATTTTATCTGCCATCTCTTACTGTGTTTTGTTCCAAAATGTTGCACATATATCGTTAGCTAGGGTGATTAACCGCATTAGCTAGCTTCGATCAGTTTATGTTCATATATTGGTGGAATATTAGAAGTAGTGACCACTACTAAACTTCTATTACTATTTTGTAGTTTTAGCTCAATAATGGCAATGCTTACTATGCTTTTACCATAGTTACTGTTATTCTACTGTGCTAATCTGTAACTAAAGCACAAGCATTTATTTATGTTTAGTCCTTGTTATTTATGCTGTTAATTCATTTTATTTAATATGCAAAAATTCTAATTCAGCATTTCTTTTTCTATCTTGCAGTTACTTCAGATCCAACACTACTCCTTCATATAACATTAGATTTCTACAACACATTAACCCAACGGCTCTTTTAAGAGCCATCTCTTGCATAAGCTCTCTCTCTCTCTGACACTCACTCACTCACACACACACACACACACACACACACACACACACTCACACACACACACACACCACGACTCTTTCCCCCTCCATCCTTTTTCTCTTCCTCCCTCCCTCCATCCATCCCTCTTCTCTTCCTTCGTCTCTCTGCCTTTAGACTTTTCTTTGATTATTTCTCTTTCTTTCTCATCTTCAATATGGCATCTTGTCAAAACTCAGGTTTTGACCAATTATGTCAGGAAGCTGCAATTATTACAAGGGAACTTGAACTCAAAGCTGCCAGTGCTGCACTTGAAGCAGCTACCAAGGAGGCTGTTAATACATTTAAAAGACCTAGCTTACGATCATCTTAGCATTTTGTTTCAACATGAATTTCCAAAAGAAAAAATAAGTCCTTTTTTTCTAGCTGAAAAAGAAGACCAAACAAGCCTGTAGCACTCGTGTCAGACCAGTCTCGTTTGTAGAGAGGGATGAGTTTGGGCATCTTGTGCCAAAACGGAGAAGGCCAAAACTTACCAAGGCAAACATTTCCAAAGGTACGTTTGTTATATTTTACACAATGTATTCTTGCAGCTTATACATGTTTCTCCTGTATGTTTCTATTAATCTTAATCTGTTTTTTTAGCTACAACGATTAACAGTCCAGCTATGTCATCATCTTTGGAGTCTGGGCAAGTAGACATTGATCATGGTAAGTAATGACATCAACACTTTTCAAAATAACTAGTCATGTAGAGTTATTAGTGACTTTTTCTTGTTTCATTGTTCTTAGGTGAAATTCCGTCACTGCCTTCTCACACTGTTTGGCCAGCAGTTGAAGATAGAGGTGTGTATGTTTGTATTGTTTAAAGAGTTCTCAGTATAATCACTGCTTTGTAACGATCAGTCTAACCAACTGCCATGAACACTATAATTACTTTAGTTTTTTTCTAATTCAGAAACTCTTCATCAAGAGGTAGAGGATCTGTTGGCTGATACTGGAGACATTCAGTGCTCAAATCTGACCTCCTCAAACACATGGTCAGTTCGCATGGCCCAGGCTAAAGAGAAGTGGGCAGCTTTGAGGCCCGAGATGGTGGAATCTTTATTAACAGCTGAGTACACGGATATCAGACAGTGCCAGCACTGCCAACTGAAGCGATCTGTTATCCGCTGTAAAGACTGTGTTCCTAAACAGCTGTACTGTGCAGACTGCGATATATTGGCCCATGAAAGGAAACTGCACAACCGAGAGACAGATGTAGAAGGATTCTTTCGGGCCATATCCCCGTCAACTTTGGTAAAGCTGGATATTGACGACCAATTCCATTTTGAGGAAAAAGGCATGTAATTCAGTTGTTTTAGAATTTATAATACCTTCATGTTAATCTATCATGTGAATTTCCATGTAATCATAATAATAACGCAGCTATGGTATTTTTGGTAAAGGTTGAATTTTCTAGCCTTACTTTTTTTTTTTTCTTCCAGATTGCCTTTTGCCTCTAGAGACACCTGATCAAATTTGCAGCTGTGCCACTGATACCATTGTGGTGTCAGGAGGTAAAAAGGCTATTCTCATTGGAATTGATGGTGAGTTCAGTGTATTTATAAAAAAATATAGATATTTTATTGATTTTGTTTTTATACCAGATACTATTTTGTTATTATTTCAATAGGTCGCTACAATGTAAGCTTGCCAACCTTCACATGCTCAACATGCCATATGAGCAGAACGACCAGCATCCCACAACTGATCAAGTCTGGTTACTGGCCTGCCACAGCAAGCTGTGAAACGCTGTACAAAATTGATGTGTTTGTGTCATATGACCACATGAAATTGACTGCTCCTGGACTTTCTAGACAGTCCTTCATCAGTTTATTGGAACAGCGGACAGAGTTCTTTGGCCGAGTATTAATTGAATGAACTACTGAATCATTTCCTTTTTTCATCTTTTCATGTTTGGGAGTGAGCTATTTCTTACAAGGTTTATGTTTTTTTGTGTGTGTTATTTTACAGGATGGAAAGATCTGCACAGATGCTTTTCAAAGAAGTTTTTCCGAATGGAGATACTGCCAGTTCGAAATTGATCAGCTCTGTGGACTGAAAGTGTTTGACTGTCCAGCCTGTTCTCCATTTATGCTTGCTGTGTCAGTCGATGGTAACAGGAAATTGTATCGCTTCAAAAGAGGGTAGGAGAAATTCTATAACAGTGTGAAAAGCATGAAAATAATATTTAATGCCAATTAGCTTTTCATTAAGTAATTATGTAATTATATTCAAGGGCTGAAGATCATGGTCTGTTCAAGGGTGTCTTTGTCTGTGAGGATGAAGATGTTTCCAAGTTCGTGGACTACATTACAGTTTTTTCTAGACGCTAGGACACATTTCTCAATACTTAAGTCACTTTTGCAAAACTCTTCACACAGTTCTCCTAACCAACTTTCAGCTTGGCAAAGCAGTTAATTTCACATCCAAAATGCACTACAACTACCAAAACACTTCATTCAGGTCTCAAATCAACTCATTCTTCCAGAACACTAGCAAAGGTTGACAGCCGACAAACACACTTTGTCACCCACAAAACAATGACCTAAAAAACACTAACAACATGTAGCATTATGTTTTCTTGTGTAAAACAAGGACATTACTCTGTTTATAATTCACTGCAATATATGTTACTGGAATGAATCAGACATGATGCAGAATTCACCAATATTTTATGTCGTTTATTTATTTTTATTTTTTTGCAGTAATTCCAAAATTCAAGAATTTGTATACACACCATCCACTGATACAGATACAATTCAATTGTTTTTATAGCATTTAATTTTAAGATTTAAAATATATTTCATTAAAATATTACTGTAGGAATGTAGCAAATTGCTGTCTTATTCAGTTTTGTATTGTGTTATTGTTTTGAACATAAGTTTAACAGTTTTGAAAACATTATGTAAGCGTGTGCAAATTGGCCTGTACATACACAGAGTTTTGGCAGTTGTTGTGTCTGAGTAAAAAAAGAATTCATGAAATTTGAGAGATGTAGTCATTGAATGCATTTTGTGCCAAAGCAACGATAACTGATCCTCAGTTTAGCCCACATAGACTTCTGTTGTGCTCACTGTGTGAAGAGTTTTGCAAAAGTGACCTAAGTATTGAGAAATGTGTCCTAGCGTCTGTAAAAAACTGTAATAAGAAGACAAAGCACGTAGGTTTTATTGTTTTGTCAGTGCTTTCAAAAATTGTATTTCCTGAACAAAAAATAGCAATGGACATATTCATGTAAACACAATAGCAAAATTAAGTCCAATGCATTGAATTGTCATATCTTTCTATCTCGCATGGCTTGCAGGAATGCAAAAATTCAACGTGTGGTCATTTGAAATATCTGTCTGTTGGCATTTTTTCACCCCACATATTTCCTTAGACATTTACCCACAAACATCATTTAATACAATGTTGTTGGATCATCACATTTCTTTCTCCTCTTGATAGTCTGCTGGAAAAGGTGTCTGTGGATCGAGTCAGTGGACTGCAGCACGGGAGTCCATCCCAAAGAAAATCAACAAGCTGGATGAGGAGGGGATGGAGGTGGCTGTCTGTCGGCATGGTGTGCTGCTGAGAAGTCTGAACATGATGAGGGGGGAAATATTTACATATCCTTTGTTGCTGATTCCAAGGAATGTTCAGTTCATGTGCACTGACGTAATATGCAAGTACTGGCCATACCTGCAGAGAGTTGTTAATGATTGTCCAGAGCTTTCTCCTCTCCTGCACATGAAGCCATTCCTGTCAGTGATGCATGCAAAGGCCCACTCATGGAAATGTGAGGTAAACTGTTTTCCAGAGCATGAGGGTACCAATTTGTGACTTGTGTATTTATGATCAGTAATTGTTAAATTGTGTGTATATTCTAAAAGATGTGGTTGTTTTATTTGTTAAATATTTGATCTCCATGCACAAGATTAAGTGGGGTGGCCGAAACCAAGAAGGAGCAGGCACCACCTTGGGTGAAGAGGTGGAACAAGTAAACAGCTTCTTGTCGAGAACTGCTATATGCAGTAAATACATGACCAAAGGAGGTAAGTGCATAACTACAAACATATACAATGCAAAGTTACCAAATGGGACTCAAAAAATCCATTCATTTTTAAATGGGATTAGTATTAAACTTTTACCTGACACTTGATCATCCCTAGAGGTGTTAATGCAAGTCCAACATCATTTTCATATCAGTCTTCTAAACAAACCAAAATGGAAAAAATAGTATGCAACATTAATGGGAGCAATCGATTATTTATATTATTTTACATTGTTTAGCTAGGACAGACATGATTACTATCCAGGCCATGGCATGGAATCAACGCAAAATTGACAACCTTGCAAATGTGCTGTCACGAAGATTAATAAAGGTATGTTTCTAAATTGCTTTTCTCTTTTACAGGTGACAGCTGTAGTCTTTTAGTGTTTAATTTTGCTGTAGTATTTGCTGTGGTTCAGTAAGCAAGTGGCAACTATAAAGTCAAAACTGAATTCCAAGACTAACTTTATGTATTTATAAAAAAAAAAAAAAAATGTATATCCTGTTTTTCCATTTGAAAAGGGTCATTAATCATGTATGCATCTGTCATTAGTTTTTATCTTTTAACAAATGCACTTTATGGTATTGTTCACTAGACAAAAGCACAAATTCAGGAGGAGTCCCTAAATCTTGATGCACTAAAGACAGAGTTTGCAGTAACAGATGACACGCTTAAAGACTGGACCAGTGAAATCCAGCAGTGGGCTGATACAGGTAGGCATATTTTAGATTACTTTAGCACTGTACTTATTGTTTTAACCCTTTCAGTAACAGAAGTTTGACTGTAGTGTTGTGTATGACTTTTCTGTTTCTACTTTGTTTTTGTTTTTTTTAATTTAAGCCTCATCCTTATACCTCTGATGTAATCATAATGTACATGTTTATTTCTATTGTAAAAAGCATATCTTATCAATAATTTAGCAACAAGTAAGAAGAATGCAAGCAGTCAACAGGGACTCCAGAAGACAATTGAGACTCTTTATGTGAGCATCAAGCAGAGGAAGCGAGATCTTTACCATCAAACAGGTTAGATCATTTTAAACATTAAATCATTTTAAAGCTTTTAAAGGCCAATTCACACCGCTCAGACAAACACCAACAAATGCATCAGGTCTGTTGGTGTTTGTTGGGGTTTGTTTTCACCTGTCTCAAAATGTTCAGTCAGCGTTTGTTGGTGTCTGTTGGGGCAGTTATTTTCATAAATTTCTAAATCTAACGGCCAGCTTGATTGTTGGTGTTTGTTGGGATTAATCTGTGTGGTGTGAATTGGCCTTAAAGGGGACATATTATCCCCCTTTTTACAAGATGTAATAAAAGAATGTGTCTGAAGTTTCAATTCAAAATATCCCAGGGATTGTTTATTATAGTTGGTTTTATTTGGGTGTGAGCAAAAACATGGTGTCTCTTTAAATACTAATGATCAGCTGCTTTCACTCCCTTTTCAAAAGAGAGTGTAGCCTTTATAATTTGCGCTAGTTTGGATACTCCAGCAACAACTGCAGTCTGAAGAATCTCATGCAGTGAATAAAATTCCCAAAAAAGGAATAATGCCAACTGTTTGTGATCCAAATTCATATTCATATTCAGTACCATGTTATATATTGTGAATGTTTGTGTGTTTTTAACACATATTGTATGGTTAATGTGGCTAAACTTTTTGTCTCTGTATTCACAGAGATCAGAGCTATGTCATTAGTTTTGTTTTTAAGTACTAAAAGTGTGCGTCAGAATTATAGACAGTGAGCCATCAACAGATTAGTTATAATGTATGAATAGCTGAAACATTATATCACTATCTGCTCTAGCAAGGGTATAAACATGGCGGACTGTGTACGGCTCCCTCAGGGCGGGATCTATGCTTATAGGGCAGAGATCATGCCAGTGAATGTGGCTTTTCCCTTCAATGATGTCACAGTAGGGATAAAACTGGAACAGTGCGTTTTCAGACACTGCTTCTGATTTATAGGGATTATAAAAAAAAAATAGATTTTTATGATTGTAGGGTGGTTGGTTATACGCACAGGGAACACAATGTCCAAACACCATGTAAAAGCAAATTTTACATAATAGGCCCTTTTAACAATTTCTACACTGGGTTGTGTTGTGTTTTTTTATAATAGTGAGACCTTGGATAGCACTAAGCTGAAGAACTTTGGGAAAGAAATAAATGTTATGTACTTGAACAAATATGTACAGTATTTTGCAAACTGCTGTCTGAATTAATTTTTTTGTCTATATATTTTTTAAATTTAAGATTGAGTCTTAAATTGCACATATTATGGCATTGCATTTGTCTTTCCAGATGGAAACAAAAGAAGACACAAACTCCGTAGAAAAATTTTGAAGGAAAAGGCCAAATTTAGTGCAGCTGTAGATGAGTACAACAGGGAAGCACCTGAAAAGCTACAGTCAGCTGACACAGTTCTGGCATCTGAGAGTTATGCATGGCCATGGGTACTGGATGAGCGTGGTATGTTATGTTACTCATTTAAATGTATGTACTGTATTTACAGTATGTAGCAGCTTATCTGCTTACAGTGGATATTGTGTATACCTATTGTGCAGCAGGACATCTTGCATGCTTTCAGGAGCATGTTCCCCCAAGACCAAATACAATAACTTATCCATCATAACTTATATTCATGATATCTATCAATATACTACAAACTTATTAAATAAGTTTGTTGTATATTGATAGATATGATGAATATATAATAGTTGTCATTAATGAAATGTATAATAATACATTCATAAAAATTGTAGCTTTGATAATTGTTTCTGTTTATACATGCAAATGCTTGTTTAATTTATATTTATTTTTTAATTATATATTTAGACACCTTTTGTACAAAGTTTATTGATACACTATTCATTATTTTTGGAAATATCTTCACAAATAATCTTGTCACCAAAAAAAGGGCCTTTGACCAACTGATGCTGCTGAAGCGCCTTACCGAAGAGGAGTGCATTGTCCTGAATGAAATCAGGAATCACTAGAAAAGCCTCAAAAGGGATCTGTCTCTTCTAAATGACCTTTCATGTCATGTTGCTGTTGATATAAAAAAAAAAAGAGTAAGCACTACATTTCTGTTAATTTTGTTAAAACCAATATTAACATCAATATGTCCATAATATCATGATCTTTAACTGAATCTCTGTTAATAATCCATAATCGCTTTCTTCAACTGGTGAATAAGTTAATTGATGCTGTAAAGTTTGCAGAAAATTAAAGCAGAATAGAACCTAATTACTGATTTATAATTTTGTGTTTTTGTGTTACTTACAGAACAGGACTCTGAACGTTCCAAAAGTGGAATTCTGGGACTTCACGCTCTACTACAGAAAAAACTATGCTACCTAAAAACTCACATTTCCTCGGTTCGGAAGCTGTACGGTAGTGTAGACAATTGTGAGGTGTGTGAGAAACTGCAAGATGATGATTACCTTGACATGGATGAGGATTATATCCAGTATGGTTCAGAGGATGAGGAGGAGGATGAAGACGAAGTTTCATTTGAAATTTAAAAACCATTAAATGTTAACTGTCTATATTACTTGATAAAACACTGACAAGGTGTTGTGCAAATGTGTAATCCTACTGTTAAATTCTTGATTTTATATTAAATTTCATAAATTACATGGTAAAAATTACACTGTAAAACATTACTTGCACTATTATTTATTGTTAAATAGCTTCTTGATGTAACAAACCTGTAATATTCATGACTATATGTACAATGTTTTACCAAAATGTACCAAATTCAGACAGAGAACCTGCCAACCAGTTATATTGTTTTCAGTATGAGTGTGCTGCAGATTTGATGTAATGGGGTAGATGTTTGAAAATGCCTGTACTGTATGTGTTTGCAGTGACCTGTCCAATAAATGTGCTAAACTGCTTTGCTCTAGAACTGATATGTAACTAAAATGCCTACCTAGGTCCTTTTTCATCATTGCCCTAATAGACTGATTGACAACTGGTTAATTTGATTTATAGCCCATTTCAGGAGTACTATTGGATTTGTGTGTAATGATTCAAACTCAGGATCTTGTTTCAGGCTTAAGACTGTTTTCAGAAGCTTACATGTGCCACATTTTTTTTTAAAAGCTTAAAAACGGCTCAAACATGCATTTTAGTCCAGGACTATCTTAAAGGGCATATTGCAGGTTAGAGCTTTAGTGATTCAATGTGTAGAAAAATAATGTATGAAATAGATTTTCTTGAAAAAAAAAACACGCATAAATACGCTACATAGGCTTCTGGGGTCGTTTTTTTGTGAGAAAATTTTACTTCCGCATCTGAAAAATGCCTAATCGGACGTGACGTCACTGAAGGGAACGCGATCAATATAAACTATAGGAAAACAATGGATCGCAATGACAGTTCGGATGCTGAGGAAATTGTAAATGCTTATTTATACTCGTATAATTAATCACAGCCATACAATTAGCCTGCTATGTGGTCAAGAGAGCAGGGACAGGCCAGAATTAGACAGAATAACGGTCAAAAGAGACAAATTGAGCTGTTGTGTGAGGAGAAGCAGTGGAGAACAGGACAGAGACCGGTGTTATCTTATAGATATAACGTTAGGTAACGACATGTGCTCAGATCACAGTATTGTACAGATTATTATCATGAATCAGGCAATAGTATTGGTCATCTAGGAGTAACGTTAGGCCTAACTGATTACTAATAACAGAAACGAATAAACTTTGATCAAGCGTATGTCACACGCGTATATCCGTCCACACTAATGTTACGTGATATAGCCGTTTCTCATCACGACTGATTTGGTAGTTAGCAAATGTAATAATCAAACACAAAACTTAAAATGTGCACCGTAAGTCTTCATCGAGCTGCATCTCTGACGGATCCGTGATCATGTCTCCCGCCGGCGGCCAAACATACAGTGTTAACTTACTGTATTTCATGTTATCCTTTATTCATTAATTCTGTGTTATGAGTTTATTCCGTGCCCATTCACTGATTGTGTGAGGACGTATGACGCCGTGATTATGTAGTTGTGTGAACTTGAATGTACATATAAGTTTACATACATGGCATGCATGAAATTGGAGTATTTACATTACCAGCACATCATTCAAAACTGTTTTGTGTGAGTGTGAGACTGTATGCATGTGTACATAATTTGTATTCATCAGTGTTGAAATTGATTCAAGTAAAAATGGTGAAGAAGCATTGCGTGTGTAAGTTTATTCATTTAATATAATTTACATAAGTATTACAATGTTGAACTCCAACATATCGCCAGGATGATAATCCTCCAGTCTAAAATGAACGCGTTTTTCGACGCAGATGCAGAAGTGAAGTCCCGTCTCTTCACCTGCACAAAACAAACCCCGGCACAGAAGATAGCAGCGCCCTTTTTCTTGTTATTAAACCTCTGTACTCAATGTCCTGACAGGCTGAAGTTTGTGCAACCTCCACAAACACAATAATTTACCATGACGATGATAAATAGAATACAAAAACTACCGAAAACACACTGATTCACGGCTGCTGTTGCTAAATACCAATATATTCTGCACTGAAAAAAACTCACTTTATCTACTAAATTAATGCCCTTATGTCTCGCAAAACATTTTTAAACCCTGCAGTACCTTTTTATATGGTATTTTTGTACAAGGTTATATATTCATCTCGAAAAAAATGTTAAATCTACAGTCCACCGCGTTGGCCCCAAAACGAAGGATAAATCCAGGCAGGTGATCATTCAATTCTGCATGCGGAAATACAGAGACGAGTTCTGGCGTTCTACCAAAGGTTCGGATGTCTGTAAACTCAGGGGAATAAAGTTTGCTGAAGATTTATCCAAGGAAGATCGCGAAGCTCGCGCTGCACTATGGCCGAGGATCAGTGAGGCTAGAGCTGCAGGAAAGAAGGCCTACTACCGTGGCCCTTACGGTTACATAGAGGGCACCCGGATTGTCAAGAACGGTTGAATCTCAATAACCTCGAACGCACTCATCTTTGTGTGTTGGCAAGAGGTGTAAGTGGGATGTTTTATGTTTTTGCTGTTGAGCGAGATATCGTTACAGTGCTCTGTTTGAGAAAGACATTATTTTGTGTTCATTAGAGCACGGTTACATATTTTCCATTTGACTGGTTATCATTTTATTTCATTTTTATTTACTTATTTGCTTCCTTCAGTTAAATGTTCTCAGTGAAATCGTCTTTTTCCTGTATTTCTTTAAACGCAAGGGGTCTCCGTAACTCAATCAAAAGAAAAGCTTTCTTTCTTTTTTGCAAAAATAAAAATTCACATTGTATATTTTTGCAAGAAACGCATTCCAGCCTTGATGACGTGAAGTTCTGGACGAGTCAATGGGGGGATAGAATCATCTTCAGCCATGCTTCTACACATTCTGCAGGAGTGGCAATACTGTTCAACAACCTGCCAGGCAAAATTGTTAAGGTAGAAACTGATCCAAATGGCCATTGGGCTTCAGTTGTTATCAACATTAATGGTGTTTTGTTCATTTTATTCAATGTGTATGGTTACAACAGTGTTCCTCTAAACAACAAATTACTCACTGCAATTTCTAATTCTTTATTTGAATTAAAACTGGTTTACCCAACTGACAATATTATTATAGGAGGAGATTTCAACATGGTCATGGATGAAGCGTTAGATCGCTTTCCACCCAAATTTAATACCTCTCACCCTAATCTTAACCTTCTTAATTTCTGCTTGAATAATAATGTGGTGGATGCTTGGAGAGCTGCGAATCCAAATCTTAAACAATTTTCCTGGTTTAAAACTAATGGGACTTCCAAGTCAAGAATTGATTATTGGTTGACTTCATCTAACTTAACCGACTTTATCAAGGATATTTCAATATCTGCAGCACCTTTAACTGATCACTGTTGCATCTCTATATCACTCTACTCAGGCAAAAGAGAATCATATAATAAGGGTTATTGGAAATTCAATGCTGATTTATTAAAACACAAAAAATTCTCCTCGCAAATTAAATCCTTAATTAACGAGGTAACATCGAATAAGGACCTAATCTCATTCACAAGTAAATGGGAATATTTAAAACACAAGATTCGGGAATTTTCTATACAATTCAGTAAAAATTTAAATGAGGTCAGAACTCAGCTGGAGTTAGAAATAACAAGAGAATTAAACTATTTATGTAATAAAAGTGATATGGACAATGAAACTAAATTACAAATCCTATCCTTGCAATCTAAAATTGATGATATATATATTCAAAAAGCTAAAGGAGCATATGTGAGATCTAGAGCAAGATGGATAGAGAAAGGGGAAAAAAGTAATAATTACTTTTGCAGGCTTGAAAAAAGGCGACAGGAGAAAAATGCCATAAATTCTCTTTATGTGAATGGAGTTATAAATACCTGCCCTAAAATGATTTCCTCAGAGATTTTTCAATTCTATAGTTCTTTATATAGCTCATCCTTTTCTGTATCAGATTGTAATATTTTTTTTGATAATATTCACACTAGCATACCACAGTTAGACCAGGAATTTAAAGATTTATGTGAGGCTGACATTAAAATAGAGGAATTGGATAAAGCAATAGATAAATTATCTTCAGGGAAATCTCCAGGCCCCGATGGCCTTACCTCTGAATTTTATAAATTCTTTAGGGGAGATTTGAGAGAACTATTGTTTCAAGTATTTCTCGAATGTATCCAAAATAATTCACTATCTTCGACTATGAAACAAGGTCTAATTATTCTTATCCCCAAACCAGGTAAAGATGCACGACAAATAGATAACCTTCGCCCTATCACTTTACTCAACTGTGATTATAAAATTCTAGCTCATATATTTTCCAATAGACTCAAGAAAAACATAAATCAAATAATTAGCGAATCACAGTCTGGTTTTATAAAAGGCAGATCAATACATAATAACATCAGATTGATCTTAGATATTTTAGATTATCATGAATGTATTGAGGATGATGGCTATATTCTCTTTTTAGATTTTAAAAAGGCATTCGATACGATCGAACATAATTTCATATTTAGCTCCCTTGAAAAATTTGGTTTTGGCAATAAATTTGTTTCTTTTATAAGAACGTTATATAAAGACATCAATAGTTCTATATCCCTTTCATTTGGAACATCCCAAAGATTCAACATTTCACGAGGAATAAGACAAGGATGTCCCATTTCCCCTTTTCTATTTATCTTAACAGTAGAAATGCTTGCTATCCTGATAGATAAAAACAGCAACTTTGATAGACTCAGTGTATTTGGAAGACAAATTGGTATTAGTCAATTAGCTGATGATACAGTGATCTTTTTAAAGGACCAATTTCAAATTGTTAAAGCCATTCAACTAGTTAATCTCTTCTCCAAAGCATCAGGCCTGTATTTAAATTTAAACAAATGTGAATTACTTGCAATTCATGGTAGCGAACTAGACACTTTATGTAACATACCAATAAAAAAATCGGTAAAATACCTGGGGATAACTATTACTAGAGATAGTAATCAAAGTGTCCAAGAAAATTTGATTAAAAATCTTTCAAAAGCAAAAACTATTCTCAATAATTGGATACAAAGAGATATTTCAATTTTTGGAAGAGTTTTATTAACTAAAATGGAATTACTCTCCAGGTTTGTTTATCCAGCCTCCTCCTTAGCTATCCCACCTCATTTACTAAAAGAATGTAATATTGCACTATTTAACTTTATTTGGAAAAATAAGCATCACTATATTAACAAAAATGATTTAGTTCGCAGTTATGAAGAAGGGGGATTAAATGTTATTGACTTAGAAATAATGAATAGTATTTTAAAAACTCAATGGCTAAGATCATTCCTTTGTAATACAAACTGCTTATGGTTCACTGTCTCTTCTTCAATTTTTCGGAAAGTAGGTGGCTTGGAATTTTTAATTAGTTGTGACTTTGAATTGTCCAAATTACCTCTTAAACTGTCTGCTTTCCATCAACAAGTTCTCCTGTGTTGGAAATTAGCATTTTCTCATAACTTTAGTCCACACAAAACGTGTATTTGGAACAATCGGTTTATTTTGCATCATAACAAATCTTTTTTTTATGAAAACTGGTTTCAATATAACATTTTTTCCATATTGGACATGATGGATAACTATGGTAATGTGCTCAGTTACAATGATTTTTGTTTAAAACATGGGTTTGTATGTCACCCTAAAGAGTTTTATAATGTTGTAAATGCCATACCAAAAAACATGGTATTATTGGTAAAAGGGATTCTTTCACATTACTCTGTGACATTCTCTCTCCCATCTCTTCATCTGGGTAAATTGTGTATTAGAAATCATAAATGCAACAACAAACACATGAGAAGTATTTTTATTGATAAACTTCATCCAAATAGAATTAAACGATATTATGTTTTCAAAGATTTTAGCCCTAAAGAGGTGAAGGAAATGAGAATGAGTTATCTTACCTTTCCAATTCTCCCTAAAATGAAAGAACTTCATTTTAAAATAATAAATGACATATACCCATCTAAACAATTCCTTAAATCAAAATTTGATATTGGAGAAAACTCATGTCAATTTTGTGAAGTTGATATTGAAACCACTGAACACATTTTTTTTTTATTGTAATTATTCAAAGTTGTTCTGGGCCCAATTGTGTAGTAAAATATCATGTATAATTGCATGTGTAAATCCCCTTGAATACAAACAAATTAAGTTTGGTGTGCTTAAGAAAGATTGTTCACAACATTACTTGATTAACAACCTTTTTGAAGTGGCTAAATACTTCATTCATAAATGTAGATTTTTGAAAACCCCCCCATCCTTTCATCACTTCCTTAACGAACTTAAAATTTTTGCTGCTTCTATTGATGCCCTTTCAAATGAAAAAGCTACTATAGTTGCCAATTTCTTTAATGAACTAAGTGCCTTATAATTCCTTGCTACCCCTTGTAAGATTCTTTATTTATTTATTTATTTATTTATTATTATTATTATTATTATTTTTTTTTTAATTATTTACTTTTTGTTCTTCATTCTCCTTTACGATTGTAAATTTTATGTAATACTTCACTGTTAAGTATTGTATTTGCAACTATGTCTGCCTTGAGAATTGTTAATTATTAACATTGTTTGTTTAATACCTATTCTGTATGTACATTTGTTTGTTATTAATAAAAAAAAAAAATAAAAAAAAAATCAAGGGGTAAGCATCAATATCTAAGTGAAGAAAACACGGGTATATGTAGCCATTACATTTAAACACATCACTTCCCAGATTGCATCCATCTCTTTGCCAAAGGATATGTCCATATTAAGCAATATAAAGACTTCTGCAGTAGGCTATTTATGACAACTTCATAATCAGTATTGAGATAAAAGTTCTATAAAAGTAGGCTATTCTTTTTTGTCGCAAAAAAAAAAAAAAAGAAAGAAAGTTGTAGGCTCACTAAGCCATAGCAAATTAAAAAACCATCGACAATTATAAAATATCCCACCTAATTTAAGGCATTTGTTAAGCCTACAGCAAATATGCAGTCCTGCAATTATGTCGTTTTAATGTAGCCCAAAATTATATTAAAAAAAAGAGAAAAAAGTCGTGATACCGATTTAGACATGGGTTTCTGCCCCACGAAAATGTATGGTGACCGCACCAATGAATGACTCTAACGGTATATGCGCTGCACGCTACTGCAAAATACACAATTTGCAGCATTAAAATTAATCGCCTGAAACCATACTACTTTCTAGCGCAGGCAAACCGCTGGATGGATAACCCAGTTTCGTCAAAATACAAAGATATGGGATTTGCATTCAAATATCGGACGACCCCTCTACGTTGTCAAGCGACGAATATGGGTACCCCTCAACGTCGGCTTATGAGGGGGAAATGACCAAACGGCAGTATGTGATCGAATAGGGGTGAGACCGTGTTGTTTCAACACAGCAAACTCAGCGAAAAAAAGCCAGCAAACTCGGGTTTGATTTGGGTATGCAAGACTAAAATAATGTTTATATATCATATTTTCTGGCTAGTTTACTTTATTTTTATTTTTTTATAATATACCATACTTTAACCCCAAACTGAATAATTAAAAACTAGTTTAAATGAGTAAATCTGCTATAAATATTTTTTAATATTAATTTTCTTTCCTGACATACTTCAATTCTTGTTAAAACACACTAGATATACTTATTCTGTGCATTTTGAGCACTTTTTGTGTGAAATCATGTTGGCCTCCAGCAGCTGAAGTTTGAGTTGTTTGTTCTCTTCTCTCAAGTCTGAAGTCTTCGTTTCCAGCCCGGAGATCCTTTCGTTATGGTTGGTGGCATCTTTAAGAAGTATTTCCACCGATTCATTCAAAAAGGTCATGGCATGATCAGTGTTTCGCACCGTTGTCTCCATGGATGTAACCTTTTCAAAAATTACTTCACATTTTGCGGAAAGAGACTGAATGGCAACCATAACTTTGTTGAGGTCACAGTCAGGAGATGTTATCTTTCCTTTTTTTGGCGCTGGACTTTTAGCAGGTGTGCACGGCAGTGGAGATGCCATGGATTTCTCTGGATTGACTGTGTCAACCGAGTCAGAAGATAAATCTGTCAGCATTGTATCATCAGGATACTGGGCGAATAGTTGGGATATGGCATCATATTTTCATTTTTCTCCATGTTCGCCTCGGAGTGATGTTTCGCCTTCAAACAAAGTTAAAATTAGTCCCTAAAGTCGTTGACATAAAAAAACTAAGAATAAAACAAATTTTTTCACTTATTGCATGTGAATCTTGATGCTGTCTGAGGATTAAGATTGCAGCACGTCTGCTCGGAACAGCGCCATCTTGGCCCCACAAATTATTAATAATAATTATTCCAGTAGAAATGGTGACGTCAGCGTGACGCGGAATCACCTGCAGCGGAACTGAAGCGCGCGAGAGGGTCGCGTGGAAACATTAACCGAGCATTGATGATGATTACCAGCTCTGACTGTAGAAACTGTTTAATCTATACCCGCAGTCTCTAGCAGAGTGATGAACACTTTAACTAGCAAACATGTCTACATGCTCAATACTAAGAGTAACTCAAACACGACCCAGATGCTCTTTACCAGACGATATGACGGATCTGTGAGGATCATTGAAGGTAAGACTCGGTTTCTGTTTCTTCATTAGTGACTGCTGGACTGAGAAACAACTGAAGTTACTGCAGAAATATTCATGAGCGCCGCGTCAGATTTCAGTGATTCTCCTGACGGACCAGCAGAGGGCGCCATTCTGCTCTTCATTATTACAGTTTTTTTCGATTGCTAAACGACAGTGAGCACAACTGGAGTCACATGAGCAAAACTCTAACTACAGTCTGCACAGCAGCAGTTCATGTGGACCAAACTCTAGTTCGTTTTTCATTGCTTGAACACAGTTTTCAAAACTCTACACACTTATCCCATGACTTTAACCACAACCTGCACAACACTGTGGATTTACAGCACTTTGTTCAAATGCTAACACACTGCTGTCAAAACTGTGAACCACACATTCAAAACACAATAGATTTCAGCCTTGTGCCTTTCAAACATTGCAATTTCAGCTGAAAGGCTAAGCAGGTGTCTTGTTTTAGACTTGTTAGTGAACACACACACACACACACACACACACATATAGGCTATAGTTTCTACCTTTTTTTTTTTTTCTCATTACTGTAATTCCGTAAATTACTACAGACTATTGAAGCAATTTTCATTTACCTTAAAGAATTATGTTCTAAAAATGTAAATAAATCATGTGAAAGAATGTCACTCTTTTCTTTGAAGAAAATATTACTTTGTATGAAGTCACTGAAATTGTTCAAACTGTAAAGATGAAAAGTTTGTATTTTCTGTGTTGGAGTTTGATGCCAGTGTTTTACTCTCAGTGTGTCTGAGTGACAGTGTGTGTATCTCAGTGAGGGTTGTGATAGTGTTTGGCTGCACTGAGCCTGTTTTGAGTCATGTGTTAAGAGTTGGAATGAGTTTTGCAGGTGATGTGAACGGTTTAGGTCAGGTGACTGTTGGTAGTGCAGACTGTAGTTAGAGTTTTGCACATGTAGCTCCAGTTGTGCTCACTGTCGTTTAGCAATCGAAAAAAACTGTATTTACATTTTTAGAACATAATTCTTTAAGGTAAATGAAAATGAGCAGTTTGCTTCAATAGTCTGTAGTAATTTACAGAATTACAGTAATGAGAAAAAAAAGGTAGAAACTAAAAGTACATACTGTAATTCGAACAAATAATTGAGGGGCTAATCCTGCAAAATTGCAATCCAGCAGTGTTTGAAAGGCACAAGGCTGAAATCTATTGTGTTTTGAATGTGTGGTTCACAGTTTTGACAGCAGAGTGTTAGCATTTGAACAAAGTGCTGTAAATCCACAGTGTTGTGCAGGTTGTGGTTAAAGTCATGGGATAAGTGTGTAGAGTTTTGAAAACTGTGTTCAAGCAATGAAAGACGAACTAGAGTTTGGTCCACATGAACTGCTGCTGTGCAGACTGTAGTTAGAGTTCTGCTCATGTGACTCCAGTTGTGCTCACTGTCCTTTAGCAAAAAAACCTGTAATATTTAGTAAAACGTTTTCACTATTAATTCTTAGCACAATAATTTTGAGAATGATTTAAGGTTTTCCAAACAGAATATTAAACTGATCAATTTCACACTGCAAAAAAAAAAAAAAAAAAAAAAAAAAATAGTGTTTCTCTCTTGTTTTTCTTTACAAACATATAAACATTCTTAAATCAAGATACATTTACTGGAGAAGCAACTTTTATTTTAACTTTTTACTTAACACTTATTTTATGAAAAATTTATAAAAATGATTCCATTGGCAGAGATCTGTTCGTGTTTTAAGCACAAACTCACTTCATTTTGATCAGTTTTTCATTAAACAAGTCTTGATATCTTCAGTCGTTTCTCTTCTCCAGTAAATGTATCTTGATTTAAGAATGTTTAGATATTTGTGCTGAAAACAAGACAGAAACACTGAGGAAGATCATAATATTGTTTTTTGTTTTGTTTTTTGCAGTACAGTCATTTTAGTCACCTAAAGATAGAAATTTCTTATTCATGTGTTTTTTTTGTTTACATTTTTCCTCCAAGAATCCTAAAACATCCCAGAATTTCACTGTAGACTTTTGGATCTATTGGTCTGTTTTGTGAACTGTAGTTTTGTAAACTTGTTCATTCACTGTGTGTGTGTGTGTGTGTGTGTGTGTGTGTGTGTGAGTGTGAGTGTGTGTGTGTGTGTGTGAGTGTGAGTGTGTGTGTGTGTGTGTGTGTGTGTGTGTGTGTGTGAGAGAGAGCTCTGAATGGAGATCAGGACCAGTATGAAGTGAATTACAGTAATGAGGCTCATGTGAGAGACAGACGGAGCAGAGTTACAGACAGACGCATGAGGTGAGTCGCTTTCTTCTGATTCTGCTATAAATCTGCTGTTCGTTTACAGTGAAATAAGAACCTGAGATTGATGAGAACTGAAACTGTGAAAACCGTGTGTGTGTGTGTGTGTGTGTGTGTGTGTGTGTGTGTCTACACTCTTTCTGTAGACACTGGTGTCATAAACATCCATATCAGTATTTTATGGGCTCCTCTCAGTAAATGTTTGTCACACACAGGATATCAGCAGTAATCTGGTGTTGTAGTTCAGTGTACTTGATTTACTCAGAATACAGTATATACTCATCAGTGTTATCAGGGAACGTTCTCATAACTTAATGGGAACATTGGCACAACGTTCTTTCATTTTTATGTGTGTTCATCATTGTGAAAGTGTTTTACGGTCCAGATGTTTTATTGAGAATATAAGTCTTTTATAGAGCACTAAATAAACTCAATACTCTCATGTGATTGTGATCTAATGATCAGATGACTCTTTTTCTATTAAAATCATGAAGCTACTGCAGTCTTAAAGACGCACTGTGATTGGCTGTACGGAAAATGTCTCATCTGATTGGCTATCATTATTTGTAAATGAAAAGTGTCAAAACATCTTAAACGATTATTGCAGAAAATTATTCATTCAAAACATTTTATGCTCTCTGTTTTATTGAAACTATAGATGTTTTATTGATAAAAACAAATGTTAATGTTTAAAACAAATTTTACAAAATAACTAAAACTCAGGAAGACTAAATTATATTACTATAAGAAATGCATTGGAGGGGAACGTAATCGGCGACAGGTGAAATAATTCTTTGACGTGGTTAATAAATGCGCTCTGTCTCTATGCTTGATCTGTTCTGTTGCGATCTGCGTCTCCTGCCGATGACGTGTTTCGTGGGGGCGTGCCCCCGTTTCTTGACTCCACCCCCACGTCAAACCAGTGCCATAAAGAGATCCGCGCAGAAAAGTGCAGCGCAAAGTAAAACCGGTATCGTGAGTGCGCGCTTGACTGAAACGCAGAATAAAATGAGCGTTGCAAATGATTTAGTAGGTTTGAGCATGAAAAATATGTGGCAAAGATAAAATAGGATTACAGCTGTCATTGATTTTTGTAATTGATTATATTTTTATTTAAGGCATTAATTTGACTCCATAATAAATAACATTTCTTTTTCATGCAGGGTTGATATTTATATGCTTTTGAAACCTAAATGTCCCCAAACTTTGTGCAAAAGTCAGCGTGTGTCTGAATCATATCTGAACATAACAAAAGAGGAAATGAACACAGCTAGACAACTTCTAAATATAATAACCCCATGACATATTGAGTAATCAACGAACTACTAAACGCACGATTTGGGTTTGAACCGATCGTACTGTAGAAAGCTCCTGTCCTGCAAACACTCATGATTAAAGCATGTTAAAGGCAATGTCTGGAGTCAAAAAATGCTTTTCTTACTTAGATTTAGTCTTGTTTCCAGTCCAAATGTCCAAAAAAATTAAATCAAGAAGCATTTTCTGGACAAGTAAAAATATTGTCTTGTTTTCAGAAAAAAATAAGTCAAAATTAAGTGAGTTTTTGTTTAAAACAAGCAAAATAATCTGCCAATGGGGTTAGCAAAATAATCTTGTTTCTGTTTGAATTCAGTTTGTTTTTCTGACTCCATTAACAGATTTTTGTTCCTGTTTTAAGCACAAACTCACTTCAGTTTGATATGAATGCAAGTCTTGATATCTTCAGTCATTTCTCTTCTCCAGTAAATGCATCTTGATTTAAGAACGTTTGGATATTTGTGCTGGAAAACAAGACAGGAATACTAAATAAAAAGCATATATTTATGGCAGTGCAGGTAAAGTTGGATTCACTGAAGTTATTGGTTCATTTTGCAGTGATACTGAGGATTATGCAGGTTTAGATTTGTGTGTGTGGGTGTGTTGAAGATCATCTGAACGACAGCGAGAACTTGAGCAGTTGAGTTTGGAGAATCAGTGAAGCTGCTGAACCCGTCTCAGATGTACAGCTCTGATCTGAGAGCGCAGCGGACGCTGTAACATGAGTTTGGTGCTGCTTTTGTTGGACTTCGTCCTGAAAGGTAAACACACACACACACTCAGAGGTGTGTTTATGAGCGCGTGAGATCGGAGCGCTCCTCATTCACTGCCGTCTGCTGCTCAGCGCTGAAGCTCTTCCTCAAACGGACCGTTCGATCCCAACAATCAGAGCAGCAGGAGGTTTGTGCTCTTCACAAAATCATATGAGAGAGACTCCAGCGCTGATTAAACAGTGTGTGTGTGTGTGTGTGTGTGTGTGTGTGTGTGTGGGTGTGTGTGGGTGTGTGTGTGTGTGTGTGTGTGGGTGTGTGTGTGTGTGTGTGTGTGTGTGTGTGTGTGTGTGGGTGTGGGTGGTGTGTGTGTGTGTGTGTGTGTGGGTGTGTGTGTGTGTGTGTGTGTGTGTGTGTGTGGGGGTCATGGGTTAATCATTCAGTTAGACGTGACCCAGTTTTGTCTGCTCTCTCTCTCACACACGTTAGGTCGTTTTCTATTAGTTTTATAGAAAGATTCTATGAAATGAAGCACATTTTGTGTAAAACATGTAAAACTAAATGCAATATTAATGACACACTCAGTATTTGTTTCCTCATTTATACATTTTGACTGACATGTTGAGATGACCGTATCAATAAAGATGAATACAAATTATTATGATTATTAAACACTGTAAAAAGAGATTAATTGGAGTATGTTTAATTGTATTTTTAAATTTCAGTCTTTTTACTTCAAAATTTCACATTTGAATTCAGTTACTTGCAATATTTTTTGTAATTTTTTTTTAAATTTACTATCAAATTCTGTGTGATTGTTTTACAGTAAAGGAGGATGTAGAGTAAAGTGAAGTGTGCTGCAGTGATTGTGTGACTTTGATTATTAATGTAAGAAAATTACTGTTTATTCATTAATTTATTTATTTATGACTGTTAAGGGTTTCGGGGTTATTATAGTTAACTAAAAATATATTTAAAAAATGTTTTTACTTAAAATAAAATAAACATTAATTGAAATAACATAAAATATTTTTAAAAATACTTATTTCATTTTAGCAACATTTCTTGTTTTCATTTAGTTTAACTTAATTTACTAAAATAACTAAAACAAATAAAAATTAATAAAATCTATATAGGCATTTATTTATTTTAAATCAATAACTAATAAAAATTACAAAAACATTACAAAATAACGTTTACTAAAATGATAATGGAAAATACAAAAATAAAAACTAATTATTTAAAATAAAAATTATAATAGTATTTAATACTAAATAAAGGTTTTAATATTCATTTTGGAGCGCGATGCTCACATCAACAAACAGAGAACCAAAACAACCAAGATCCGATTTACATTTGTGTTGTTTTTCAAGAATCCGTTTCTCTCAGCACAATAAATACAAAACAGCTCAAAACATCATTTGGAGGATCCAAAGATACGAGTCTCCAGATACATCTCAGGTAGATTATCTCTCAGTCATCAGACAGACACAAGCATT
>NC_063047.1:34314605-34447105 GCF_018812025.1 Megalobrama amblycephala
TTCTGTCCTGACAAAAATGTTCTTTTAGGCTTTCTAATATTAAAACACCCAGGATACGCACACCTTTCAAGCGCGAGTTTAAAATATTCTAACTGACCGACAGAGTGAGTTTTTTTAAGGCGACCCTTATTTTAGAACGTTTGCCCTTATTGTTTCCATGGCGACGCGTGCGTGTCACGAGCGCTGAACGTAGCCACAATAACACTGTATGAGAGATGGATTATTTTGTTTTTCCTTTTTTATTTAAAATATTCGCAAACTTGCTTACATGTCTTCAACTATATGATATTCCGATTCTCAAATATGTGTAAGTGAGTGTGTTTTGTCGTTTAAAAACCTTTATAAATGATATTTATCTTGATCTATAATGCGAGATGGGCGCCGCCATTTTAGTTTGCGCTGCAGTTCACAGAGTTCTGTCAGTCTGATTTACAGCAGGTGAATACGTCAGTTTCTTCTGAAATATATGCAAGTAAGTGGCTGGTGAACTGGAAGAATAAGAGAGTTAACTTTATAGTTACTTAGACCCATTATGTGTGTCTGATATGAATAAATGTCGGCAAATTATATTTGAATTCACTGTTTATTGATGCTTCCACTGACGTCTGACATAAGTGTGTATTTTATAAACTCCAAATGTATTGTTTAATGGTGCTTATGCGTATTTAAATGTCTGAAACCTTAAAAGAAACATTATGTGGCTGAAAACACTGCATAGCTGTGATGACAAGAGAGCGCGCGTCCGTCTCGCAGCCAGAGCGCGAAAGCACAGTTTGAATCTGGCAGTTATGTGACGTCGCTGAACATTCTAAATCCCATATGTGGAACCGTACGCCCAACGGCACAGAAATAAACATCCCATATGTGGGAACGTACCGCTCAAAGGGTTAAACAATAAACTGACACAAAGACATTTGAATATGTGTATACGATCCTCCTTCCGCACATTTGTAATGTAAAGGTGCGTTCACGTGGCCTCGTAATTCCTGTAGTTACGAGATTCTAGCTTGTAAAAAGCGTTCACGTCCTCGTAGAGCTCGTAATTACAGCTTGTAACCTGGGAGTTTTCTGAAAGCTCCCAGATATACCACGTGGCCGCGCTGTACCACCTGACCGCGGTAGATTCATTTAGGTGTCGACAGTGCTGCCATGGAAACGCATAATTCCCAGTTCAAGGACCAAAAGGACGTGAACAGCTCCGAATATAACGTCACGTGTTGTCATTTCAAGATTCCGGTAAATACGAGGTGACGTGAACGCAGCATAAACACTGACTCGATACTTCCGCCTACGTCAGCCGTGACCTTTTCAACGTAATTGCGTAGGCTATTACGTGACGTGAGAAAAGAGCAAGGCCAGCATTTGTGCTTATAAAACTTAAACTTTTTTATTTTTTTTTAAAATGACCAGTCGTTTCGCTAGATAAGACCCTTATTCATCGTCTGGTATCGTTTAAAGCTCTTTGAAGCTGCACTGAAACTGCCATTTGGACCTTCAACCATTTGGTGCCCATTGAAATGAATGATAGGCTATGGAGAAAAATCCTAGAATGTTTACATCAAAAACCTTCATTTCTTTTCGACTGAAGAAAGAAAGACATGGACATCTTGGATGACATGGGGGTGAGTAAATTATCAGCAAAAGTTTATTTAAAAGTGGAGTAATCCTTTAATGGTTTTTATACTGTACAAACTGTACATTCTCTCCTCCTCCTCTACCTCTACTCCTAAACCTAACCATCACTGTCTGCATTTTTACATTTATAATAAAACATTGTTTAGTGTGTTTTTAAAGCTATTTTAAATATGAAGACTCATGAAATGTCCTCATATTTCATGTTTACGTCGTAATACCAGTGTAATACACATGACATTATACACATTTGTGCCCTCATGAATCAGAAAAACACTCTCTCTCACACACACACACACACTCTCTCACACACACACACATGACGACAGTGTTGGGCAGAAGTGGAACAGCGTGAGTCTAAAATAGCAGCTGGATCTGTATGATGTTATTTACTCAGCATGAGCCAAAATCCCTGCGGAATGTTTATAGTCCGTGTTTAAATCCAAAGCTGCGAGATATTCCGGATCTTCCAGAGTTAACAGCAGGAGCGCCGGGGCTGAACCCGAGCGCCTGGATCAGTGGATCAGCTGACAGTGACGGACACACGCGTCTGTAGGTCACCGAGAGACCAGAGCCTTAGAAACCAGCCAATCACAGAAGGACTGAACACACACACACACACACACACACACACACACACACACACACACACGGCTGATTAACTCTGGGAACCGCTGGAGAGTGTGATCAGATCAGATCTGACTGTCATTCACAGTCCTGCTGGATCAGTTTCTCTTTAGCAGAAAACCACAGAATGAAAGTCCGGCCTTTATTACATTTCAGATCAACGATTCCCGAGTGTTTTTGTCATTCTGAGATTTTAAGTTAATATTTCAATCATTTAACAACACGTGTGCATGTTCAGGGTCGCACGTCCTGATTTTGCTGAGTTAGATGCGTTACATATTTTGTTGATCCTGGAACAACATTCTAGTCTGAAGATTTAGTCTTCCTATCCCTACCCATAAGTGATCCCAAAAATCAGAGGGAAATGATAGATGAATAACACTGATGTAGAAACACCAATTCATGATTTTAAGCCTAAATCTGACATAATCTGTAAACTTGTCCCTCAGATCTGATTGGTTGATTTGAATGTTGTTCCAGGATCAGGTTATGCGTCACGGTTCTCTGATATCAGTTAATGGTCATGTGACATGCAGCTAAACTAATAAAATATATTATTTTACGGTTCTTCTCCGTGTTTGCGATGCTCTTCATCGGTGCGGTGACAGCTGAGAGCAGACGAGCGGTCAGTCGCTGTCAGGCCGCATCAGACGTCTGCAGGAACACCTGATGTCTGCAGAGCGGGAAGACGTTTCATTGGCTGATGCCTGAACACTAAACAACAACAACACAGCGGCGGCGTTAGCAACAGAGACAGAGACTGTCAAATTCACTGACCAATTCTGTGTGTGAGTGTGTGTGTGTGTGTGTGTGTGTGTGTGTGTGTGTGTGCTCTGGGTGAATCTGTTGCTATGAGGTTGCTAAGTGTTTTCTTCCCGTCTGGTCTGTAGGGGTTTTTGCATCCAGCAGGTGAAGGGCTGCGTCTGTAAAGCGTGACTTTACTCAGTAACGTCTGTCAGATAGTTTCAGATGTTCTTCAGGGTTGAAGATTTTAGTTTTGTTGTTCTTGAAGAGATCTGACTGCATTTATTTGTTCATGTTCGTCAGTTTTTACTGTTAAACATCATGTGATTGATGGACACTGTTTGTTTTCATACAGTAGCAGCATCTCTCTGTCTGTGTCTGTAGGAAAGGAACTCTTCTGGCCAATAATGCTCTGGCTCTGATCGCTGCGCTCCTATTGGCTCTGGGAGAGACGGCCGGATCCTTTGAGATGCTCATCATTGGTCGGTTTATCATCGGCATGGATTCAGGTCAGTCCTGATTGGCCCTAAAAGAAAGTATCAAATAATCAGCCAATCACAGTGAAACAGCTCATGGGATTTCTGTAATATCTGTTGTATATAAATGCATTAGTGCAGTCAAATCGATTAATCGCATCTAATATAAAAGTTTATTCATATAATATGTGTGTGTGTGTCAGGTGTGTCTCTCAGCGTGCTGCCCATGTATCTGGGTGAGATCTCTCCTCGGCAGATCCGCGGCTCCATCGGTCAGTTTCACGCCATCTTCATCTGTCTGGGTGTTTTCATCGGGCAGGTGCTCGGACTGCCTGAGATATTCGGACAGGTGAGTCTACAGACGTGTGTGTGTGTCTGATAAAAGCTTGGAATAATCCAGGCTTTCCATGACTTTTGCAGGTCTAGAAATCACACTTTTAAAATATACATATATATGCGTCCTCATAAGATCTTGATCTGTAGTATTTTTAACTGATTTTTCAAGCTCTGATTTGAATCATCTGAAGTCTTCGGCTGGTTTAGAGGGAGTCTGGAGCTCCGTGTCGTGTGCGATCGGACAGCTGTTTCTGTTGGGGTCGTGATCTGAATCCGGCTCTTGTCCGTCCACATGATTGTCCAGCATGTCCGAAAGCATGTCGTGATCTGCGGTGTCAAACGCAGCAGTGACCGTCTGCCACCGTCTGACCCGAAGACGTCTGCGGCCGCCGGCGGTGTGACGCGATCATCCGATGACTGCGTGTTCTGCCTGTCTGAAGGATTTGTTCTCTTCCACAAGCATTAAACTACTACAAATCAAGATCTTTTTCTAATTTTATTCACATCCTCAACACAACCAGGATTCACGCACCTGGATTAATGAGGAAGCCTCATTTTAAAAGTGTGAATTGTAGCCCAGCAAAAGTCAAGGAAAATACACCTTGTGATCGATTATTTATAATGAATACATTTATCATGTATTTCTCCTTTCATTTGGTGGATTGAAGGTAAAATTGTTGCATGAAGGTATTTTTAATCTTATACATTAAAACAGAACTTCATCAATGGCCACTTTATTAGGTACACCTTTTCAACAGCTCGTTAACGCAGATGCGTGGCATGTTGGTGTCAGACGGGCTGGTCTTTATTTCAGAAGATGCTGATCTACTGGGATTTTCATAGAGAAAAGATAATGATAGTTTCAAAATCCTCAAATGCATCACTGTAATCTTTCTTTCCTAAGAACATGTCGCTCTTAAAACTTCTGGAGTTATCGGTCAAATCGGTTGACCTTCATCCTCCGGTCATATCACCTGTGTGGGACTGAACCTCAGACACGCCTCTCTGAAGGTCTCCTCTGCTCTGATGTACTTTTGCAGGAAAGCAGATGGAACTTCCTGTTTGCTTTCTTGGCATTTCCTGCCCTGCTGCAGCTGTGTGTTCTGCCGTTTCTACCCGAGAGTCCGAGATTTCTACTGATGGAACGCCGGGATGAGGTGGGAGCAGAAAAAGGTGAAATGTTCTTTTATAACTCGTCATCAAGGTCAGTATGAGGAGGTTTGGACTCTTAAAACAGTCTGAGATCAAACGTTCTTCTGCTTTGTTTTAGTTATTGTGGTTTTCTGTGTCCTTGATGTGATCAAGTGTGTTCAGACTGACAGAACGAGGCTGAGCACGTCATCATCATCATCTCAACATCACATCACAGTTCAGTTTTCCCTCATGAATCCATGTGTCTGTGTGTGTCGCAGCGTTCCAGGCGTTCCTGGGCCGTGCAGACGTGAGCCGCGAGCTGGACGAGGTTCACGCTGAGAGTCGCGCTCAGAACACGCAGCGGACGGCGTCTGTGATGGAGTTGTTCCGGAAGCGTTCGCTCCGCTGGCAGCTGATCACTGTGATCGTGGTCATGAGCTGCTATCAGCTCTGCGGACTAAACGCCGTCAGTTCAGCATAGGAACATCACTGCAAACACTGCACGGGTCATCACACACATCACACATGTGCAGTCTGGCTGCTTTATGCTGTTGTGGACACTTTTGGCATTATCAGTCTTTTTATCAATTTATTGTGTCCTTGCTGAATAAAAATATAGATTTCTAGTTAAAAACTAGGTGACAGTAAAAACTGCACTTTAGTTACTGATGCAGCCGTGAGGATGAAGGTTGTTATTCACCCATCCAGAGTCAAGATCATATTAACATTAATAGTAAATTTAGTAAGTTTTCTACTACCTGACAGCTGTACAATGACCCTCATCACAGCTTTATCACACACACACACACACACACACACACAGACGTGTGTTTGAAGCTCATGATGCTCTTGATTCTGTAGATCTGGTATTACACCAACGGGATCTTCGAGGAGGCCGGATTCGAGAAGGCGCTGATTCCCTACATCACGCTCAGCACGGGCGGCATCGAGACGCTGGCCGCCATCATATCGGTGAGTGCGATGAAAACGACGACAGTGAATGAGGACAGATGGTCCAGCAATCATTGAACTGAATTGATCTGAATAATGACTCTATTGTCTTCTGTAGAGCTGCTTTACATCTGAATCTGAATTAGCCTCATATCTGAGTAAGTTTTGAGGTTTGTAATGAGATTAGGGGAAAAGGGGAGCATCTGGTGTTCAGACTCGTGTGTTTTTCCTCTCAGGAAATCAAAGACTGATCTGCCCTGTTAGAGCAGGACACTAAATCAGAGAGCATCATGGGAATTGCGCATAAAGAGCAGCAGCAGCACAATGGAAGTGACGAGAAAGAGCTCCGGCAGCCTGTTGACGTGTGATAGTGAGTGACGTCCAGCCGCGCTCGCCGCCGTCCCATGATGCTCTCTGATCAGACATGTCACATGAAGAGATATATTTCGCTGATCTTGAGTGAATGGATCACTAATCACAATGAACACAATACTGACTCTGTGTGTGTGTGATCATGTGATCAGGTTTTGTGTCGACGGACCACAGGTCAGTCTCAACGCCTGATGTCTAAATTGAAAAACACAACATATTTAAAACTGTTTATGCATTCACATTTTAAAATGCTGTTGAATAAAATATTAAATAAGTAATTTTTAAATTGAAAGTAAAATTAAAAATGTTTATTTAATTCATGTCCTTTACTCATAATCAGTGACTCAGGAGCCCATAATGGTGAAAGAAGCGACTGTAAGATGAAATGAAATGTGTGTTTCAGGGTTTAGTGATTGAGAAAATCGGTCGGCGGCCGTTACTGATCTTTGGATTTTCAGCGATGGCTGTTTTCTTCAGTCTGCTCACGGTCTTCCTGCATTTTCAGGTAAATAACAATCAGATACACATTAAACACTCACTAAACACACACAGATACTGAACTCAAGCCTGTGTGTGTGTGTGTGTGTGTGTGTGTGTGTGTGTGTGTGTGTGTGTGTGTGTGTGTGTGTGTGCAGGACAGGTTCTCATGGATGCCGTATCTCAGCTTCACCTCCATTCTGCTTCTGATTGCTTCCTTCTGCTCCGGTCCAGGTACAGACATGTGTGTGTGTGTGTGTGTGTGTGTGTGTGTGTGTGTGTGTGTGTGTGTGTTCAAGTTATTTTTCATTAGTATGGTGATGGTAGTGCGGTCAGTCGGAGGCCAAAGGTCACAGCCCTCTCTCGGTTCTCATCGCTGGGGTTTTTGAGAAAAACATCTTAAGAATATAAAGCAGATGTTCTGAATAAGATGCGGTGTACGTCCGCTGACCTTCAGAAGGATGTGATGTCACTGAATCTCTGATAGACTGCTCCAATATACAGTATGAAATGAAGTGAACAGTCATATGAATATGAATCGAGAAACTGTGGCTGTTTCCAGCAGATGGTTTGCATCTCATTTGCATCACTGTCTCCTGACTGGGCGACAGGAATAAATATTAATGTGCACACACACACACACACACACACACACACACAGGTTTGTTTTGCTATCTCAGTGAGGACTCTCCATAGGCGTAATGGTTTTCACATTTTTAATAAAACATTGTTTAGTGTGTTTTTAAAGCTATTTTAAATATGAAGACTCATGAAATGTCCTCATATTTCATGTTTATGTCATAATATCAGTGTAATACACATGACATTATACACATTTGTGTCCTCATAAATCACACACACATCTGAGAGAATAATGATGGACATTTGGAGGATCAGGACTGACGCATAATAGTTAAAACTAAGAGCAAGTTATCATTTTAATAATTTAAACATAACAATGGGCAAATTAATAGATTAATTAAATTACAGAGATTAAATTACAGTTAAAATGTAGTTAAATAATGTTAATGATGTTAAATAATAATAAATTAAGTCATTTTTTATTTTTTATTGAAAAATAAATAGATAATTAAAATTGTTTATTTAATTCACATTCTAAAATGTTCTTAAATAAAATGATAAAAATTAATGTCATTTTAAATCGAAAAATTATTAGACATTTAAAACTGTTTGTGTAAGTCAGGTTTTAAATAAAATAATACATTAATAAGCCATTTTAAAATGAAAAAATAATAGACATTTAAATCTTTTTATGTAATTTATGCTTTAAAATGTAGTTAAATAAAACAATAAAATAATAAATTAAAAATCATTTTTAGGTGCACATTTTAAATTGCATTTTGAAAAACCATTTGTCAGTCGAGTTAAAACAAGCGCTTGGACACTGATGAGAGCAACCAATCAGATTTCAGCTCGATATCAGCAGCCTGTCACTGAACAGCAGGAAAGAGATGAATTTCCCTGCACACCTTTGCATTATTAAATCGATTCCCTCATTTTCTTCTGAAGCGTCAGTTCTAGTCGTCCGTCCGTCGCAGTTTCCCAGTTTAGACACGATCGTGTTCCTGAGGACTGACGTCTGTGTGCCTCAGTGTGGGATTCTGGGATTCAGTGTGTGTCTGAGCTGGAGGTGACGTGACGTTTCTTCCCTCGGGATGAAGAGGAGAGTGTGTGCAGGTGCTTCATCCGCGCACTGACATCACCAGCTCGCTGCCGTTTATGTAATGATGCAGTGACCCGTGTGTGTGTGTGTGTGTGTGTGTGTGTGTGTGTGTGCAGATTATGGCCATGGCAGTTCGTGTTATTAAGGGACTGATCCAGATGTGCTGGAACTCAAATGTTTCCTGCTGTCCAAAAAAACATTAAAGCAAATGTTTAAAAATAGATGTGCCGCTCAATCCGTGTCAAATCCTCAGGACACGAGCTGTGAGGACACAGACAGACGGCTGATCTTCTCATTCCTCCATTACACTGATTCATTGTGTGTTAAAGCAGCAGATCTGTGTCGATGTTCCTCCTCATTCATTCATTTGTTAATTTGTTCATTCATTTCCAGCTAACAAAACTATACTCTAAAAACGTTTTAAAAACATTTTCATTAACTTATGGAAACATTATGAATGAATGTTCTCAGTTATTTAAATGTTGCTTAGGTTAGTAGAAACATTAAGTGAACATTCCATTTTATAATTTTAAACATTAGATGAACATCCAACTAAAATGTTTCAGAAAAAACATTCCATGAACGATGTATAAAAAATGTTTTTGTGCTAACGTTTTGAGAACGTTATTAAAGACCAGATAACTTAGTATGAACGTTCTATTAATGTTACTGGAAAAAACATTTGTTCCGTTTAGAGATTTAAATGTCAGTTTTGTTTCATTAAGAGATTTAAAGGGGGGGGGGGGGGTAATGCTATTTCATGCATTCTGACTTATTTACACTGTTGAAGAGTTGCATTCTCATGATAAACGTGCCCGAAGTCTCAAAACAGGAGTTGGACGTATGATGGAGTATTTCTGTGCCACTTCCGGTTTCAGTAAAGGATTCTCAGAGTTTTTTTCAAGTGTGTCCTGAATGACGTCAAAAGAGAGCGGAAATCCTTGTATGGGCACTTCTCTCTGATAATCGTGCACACACACACACACACACACACACATCACCCAGAGCAGAGCGAGATCACGCCCATCAACACGTTTTGTTCGGGATACGGAAGCCGAGAGATTTTTCAACAATGGCTGTGTCCCAATTCAGGTGCTGCACCCTTTGAAGGCTGCATACATCATCGAGGCAGTCTCATTTAAGAAAAATAAGCGTTAGATTGCAATGTAAGAAAGAAATGACAGTATTTTACACCTCACAATGAATATCAGTCAGTTTTATTATTAAATATGACATCCTTGATGAAGTATTCAGCCTTCAAATGCGACCTCCGGAGGACACAGCCTCTGAAATGAGACGCAGCTCCTGTCACCAACAGAGTGTGTTTTTGGTTGTGAGGGAAAGATTACCTTTTTCAGCTTCCCAAAGAACTCAGCGTTAAGGGAACAGAGGATGAAGTTTGTTTTTCTGGGGAAGCAACAGAGTTGTGCACGTATGTTTGTTTGTTCCCGGGATTTCGGTGATGAATAAACAAGTCCCAGTTCGGCTCTGGATTTGCAGATCGCAAATGCATATAATGTAAACAACATGAACGTTTCTGTTCCCTTTGTATTTATAACGATCTCTCGTGACTCTTTAGCTCCGCCCACGGCACTGACGGCAGACACGCCTCCAGGAGCTCGGCTTTTTTCGGAAAGACTCGGTTTAGCGTATCTATCTTTTATAAATATGATAAAACTGAGATTGGAAGAAATTGTGTGAAGAGATTCAGTCGTAGGTGAGAGTAGACGGTTCTCCTCGTGTTCATGTGTTGACGGATGTTCTGGTGTGTTAGGTGGCGTCCCGTTCGTGTTGACGGGGGAGCTGTTTGAGCAGTCGTATCGTCCGGCGGCGTTCATGATCGCCGGCACCGTCAACTGGCTCTCGAACTTCGCTGTGGGACTCCTGTTCCCCTTCATACAGGTGAGACTCATGCTGCGTCCCCTTACTATCCGTCCTAAGTAGTGTTCGAAATTAGAAGTAGTGTGTCCCAAATCGTAGTATGTTGAAATGAGTATTCCAAACATACTCGGACGGTCTTCCAGTTAGAATAACACATTGCATGTTGGACGAGGATTCGATGTGTGTGTGTGTGTGTGTGTGTGTGTGTGTGTGTGTGTGTGTGTGTGTGTGCTCCTGTAGGCGGCGCTGCAGACGTTTGCCTTCCTGCTGTTCGTGGTGGTTTGTGTCACCGGAGCCGTTTACCTGTTCGTCGTTCTGCCGGAGACCAAAAACAAGACCTTTGTGGAGATCAGCCAGAGTTTCTCCAAGATCAACAGAGTCGCGGATCAGACTGACGAGCGAGAGATGCAGGACGTGCTGGACGCCAACGGACTCAAGTCTGACGTGGAGATGGAGAGCTCCTTCTAACACACCCTGGACATGATGTCATTTCCTTTCTGAAATGATGTTCAGCTCGTTTTTATGATTGAAGAGCGTGTTGTTTTTTAACCTCAGTCGTTTTGAATCGGATGTTTGACGTTTTACACGTTTCCTGTGTGTGTGTGTGTGTGTGTGTGTGTGTGTGTGTGTGTGTGTGTGTGTTTCTCATGTTCCTGTACGACAGTAAAGCCCACAGACATGAAGATCCAGATCCAGTGAGTTTGAGATTCTAGAGCAGCTGCCTCAAGACAAACCTCAATTTTAACTTAATTTCTGCATTCATAATGCTTGATTGAAATTATAAAAAAATATTTACATAATACATATTATATATGTTTTAAAAAATAAAAGTCCATTAGACTCGATTTAAAGTGCTGTTTCTGTGGAAGTCCGTTTCCGCCACATAAGAAACAAATCATGTTATATTTTTGTAAATCATAATTATGATGTAAAAATTCAGAATTATGATATACTAAGTTATATTTATGAGATGAAAGTGAAACAATCACTGAAACTTAGTAAAAGTGTTTATTCCAGCAAATATCAAATATCTTTTTTACGCTGTAAAAAACTCATGTTCTTCCTCAGTGTTTCTGTCTGGTTCTCCAGCACAAACATCTAAACATTCTTAAATCAAGATTCATTTACTGGAGAATTAAGATGACTGAAGATATAAAGTGTTCATTAATGAAAACCCACATGGAAAAAACCTATATAAACATATATGTTTCAATATAGGTTTTGATATAGGTTTTTAATATATGTGACATATATAAAATTGGCCGTTTTCCTATATTATATGTACATGTACATATATACACACATATATATGTACACATATGTACATATATATATACACATATATATATGTTACATATATTTTGTTATACATTTCCTTCTTTTCCACCATCTTCATACAAGAAAGAATTGACCTTGTAAATGTTTCTGGAAAACGTGTAGATATCATAGTTAATATATCATGTTAATATATTGCCATAGTTAAATTCCATAACATGCCAATTACATGTGATACCAATTTCACGTGTTCGCACATAAGTTCTTGCAGAATTTTTTTCGTTAATTCTTAGTTTTTGCCTTGATAATAGAAAATATGAGCTAGGCATCATGTATGACAGTCAAAAATGAGATATGAGCTACAAAATGACCAGATCCTGCCATTAGCTATATAGAAGACATATCTTGTATGTATAGGGCTTATATGTGGATATGAAGAAGCAATACAGGAGACCTATATTTCCTGTATATGCACATATATGCACCTCAATTTTGCCTATATGTGGCATATATACGCATATATCCACATATAGGTTCTTTCCATGTGGGAAATGTGTCAAAATAAAGTGAGTTTGTGCTTCAAACAAGAACAAATATCTGCCAATGGAGAAAAATAAACTATGGCTTTCACTGTAAATTAAAAGATGACTGTAAAATTTTATTGGAAAATTACATGAAATGTAAGGCGTTTTTTTTGTGCATATAGTACAGGAACTTACTGTTAAATGATTTCCAGGTTTTTACTGTAGTATTTTTATTCCCTGTGGCGCACACACACACGGGCAGAGAGCATTCTGGGAGATCTGTGTGAGGAGAATCTCACCTGACATCCTGTGAGACTGAAGCGTATCCAGGCCATCAGCCCGTGTGTGTGTGTGTGTGTGTGTGTGTGTGTGTGTGTGTGTGTGTGTGTTTAAAGCTCCCAGCGGCCGCAGCTCAGATAATGATGTTCAGCAGCAGAATCACAAACTCCAGCCGCCTAAAGACAGACAGAAACTCAAAACACCGTCTGAGGTTTGATTCATGTGAGATCAGACCTTCAAACATCAAACGCACAGACAGATATTGACGCTTATATTAACATGATTCATTTTATCCAGAACAACTTATGAATTAGTAAAGCGCTGATGTTAATTTACCAACAATGCATTTCATCTGCTGAGAGGGAAAAACTGCTTAAAACAGGAACAAATATCTGCCAATGGGGTCAGAAAATAATCTTGTTTTTCCTTTGAATTAAGTTTGACTGACAGATTATTATTACTGTAAGCTCATTTAAATTTGATAATTTTTTTAGAAAATAAGTCATTTTGCTTCTCCAGTAAATTTTGATTTCTAAATGTTTAAATGTTTGTACTGGAAAACAAGACAAAAATACCGACTAGGAAATCAATTTTTTTCCGTGCTGCTCTGTAACTGAAATCATCCTCGTATAAAAATCACTCCCTCCGACTGCCGTTTCCATGCAGCAATTGCGTTTCTAATGGGATTTTGAGCTGGTGTTCAGCTGGACTTCACGAGCGTGTCGTAATGTGGAATCACATCCAGTGTGTCCTGATGGATTCTGTCCGTCTGTGTCTGTCGTCACAATACAGTGTGTTTCGGAGTCTTGGAAACCTTGAGATGAGACTCTTCTGGAGCTCGTCCACCTGCGACATTGACAAGCACAAATGTTCATTTGAATACGTAATAGAGTTCAAGCTGAAATCATTTAATATGATCATAATGAGATCCCCCATATCTCTAGAATTGAACCATACAGGGCCTTAAAAATGGAAATACCAAAAGAAAAGTTCTCAAGATATTTTGAGTTCTTCTTGAGTCACATGCAATCGAAAAGTGCTTTTTTCCCATTTTTGAACTGTCACCATTGGCATATAATACAGCTTCTGCTGCTACAATAACTTCCAAAGTTTGAACAGTTTTTACTCTACCGTTCTTTTTTTATGTACCCTTGAGACATCACGCAGAAGCCTTATTGCACCATCAGCCCAATTCACGCCTATTATTCTCAGTCTCCTGCGAGGGTGATTTAATGTGGATAAAAGTGCTTCATACAAGAACTGCTGCTCTGAAGAAATCCAAAATCTGGGCAGTTTTTACTTTACCAATCTTTTTTTATGTACCCTTGAACTTGGTATATTAGACAATACGCAGAAGCGTTTATTGCACCATCAGCCCAATTCGCATTAGTTATTCTCCATCGTCTTTGAGGCTGTGTTCAATCCGACAGAAGACCTTCACACTAGGGCTACTGCTCTGAAGAAATCGAAAACTTGGGCAGTTTTTACTTAACCATTCTTTTTTTATAGACCCTTAAACTTGGAATATTAGACAATTCACAGAAGTGTTTATTGCACCATCAGCCCAATTAGCCTCTGTTATTTTCCTCCTCTTCTGAGGGTGTAAAATCAGACATAAGTGCTTCATACTAGGGCTACTGCTCTAATGAAATCCAAATTTTGGGCAGCATCAATGTTGTTATAGACCGTTGAACTTGGCATCTTGGACTTTGCACAGTGCCCCTTATTGCACCATGAGCCTAATTTGTGTTGGTTATTCTCCGCCTTCTTTAACGATGAGTTCAAACAAACATTAGTGATTTATACTAGAGCTACTGCTCCAATAACGCACACATTTTGAACAGTTTTTACTCTACCGTTCTTTTTTTATAGACCCTTAAACTTGGTATATTAGACAATACGCAGAAGTGTTTATTGCACCATCAGCCCAATTCAAAGTACACCAAATTGTTTTCAATGTCAATAGAAGTCTCAGAAATGTCCTCATTTAGACAAACATACGCATGTTTGCAGCTGTAAACCTGATTTAATGCCTTTAGGACAGAGAAACGGGTGAATCCTGCTTATCCTGAATGACAGAGAGACGGACAGACAGCAGAGCACTCAGAGATAATGAGAGCGCTCATAAACACTGACACTTCATCTGTGTGTGTGTGTGTGTGTGTGTGTGTGTGTGTGTGTGTGTGTGTGTGTGTGTGTGTGTGTGTGTGTGTGTGTGTGTGTGACATTGAGGCGGCCGCTGCTGATTGGACGAGCCGCTCACAGGTGATTGGATGTGGCTTCAGCGCTGGTCAGACGGATGTTTGTAGGTCGAGGCGTCTGCGCAGAGGATCAGCCGCTTGTGTTTCTGTGCTTTCATGGATATGATTATAGAGAGACGGCGAACGCTCTCGAGGGACATTAAAGCCTGAAAAGCGTTCATCTGCAGTGAGAGAATGACGTCTGCCCACATTCACAGTGTCAAATCACATGACAGACATCATGAAGATATTCTGACTTTTTTTTGTTTGTTTTTGTCCATACAATGCCAATGCAAGTCAATAGGGTCCGATGTTGTTTGGTTCCCAGTGTTCTTCAAAATAACTTTTGTTCTGCGGAAGAAAGAACATCCGGAACAACTCGTATAACTTTAAAAATGAAGCTGAAATTGGTGAAACTATTGTGATGATTTCCAGTAGTGTCATATGATTATCGTGTGTCTGAGGTCACCTGTGGTTCTGCTGCAGGAATGCGCTGCTATTTTTCATGAATTATTTCTCTGGGATTAGATTCCATTAGGAGGTCGCGGTAATCCGGTGATTACAGTGTTCCCCCTCCCGCAGGATGTGTCGGCATCCGCTCTATTACACAATCTAATGAAACAGCATCTCTAGACGGATGACAGTCACTAATGAAGGAATAACTAAGAGTGAGTTGATGAGTTTGAGCGACTGACGCTCGTGAGCTGCGTTCAGATTCAGAGATTCTGCTGGATCCTGTTTGTTTGAATAAAAACGTTTGATGACAAAACACAATATTGTATAAAAACAAAAGAAGTCTCATTTACCTAAATGGATAAATGTGTGTGTGTGTGCCGGGTAAGAAAAGCCCCATGACATCACAAGTTGGCAGGAAGCAGATGGATCTCTTTCAGTGTCTGATTGCAGTGTAACAGGCTCAGGATCAGTGTCTCACACACACACACACACACACACACACACACACACACACACACACACACACACACACACACACACACACACATCTCATTCACTGCTCGGATTCAATCTACTCTCTGCAGTGTCCTTATCAAACAAGTGTGAATCACTGTAAAACACCCTTAACATGCTGAACTACAGTAAAACAGTGTGAAAATGCGGTTTGTGTATTAAAGCGATGCTGGAGTTTCAACAGCAGCACTATAGAACTGAAGCTCAGTGTGCTTCACGTGACGCTCAACACTGCACCTGAACTGTGATTATGCCGTGGTTACACTGCAAATAAATGATGTTCTTTCCCAGTACTAATACTGACATTTACTGGAGAAGCAAAATTACATATAAGAAGTCTTGTTTTCTGAGATTTTTTTTTGAATCAGGAACAAAATGTCATATATAAGGTCTAAAATGTTACAAACAAGCCGTAAACAGGCACAACATCAGCAGTCTGTTGTTCTGTGAACGATAAGTGTGTCGGTCAGTAGAGCTGCTGTCATTCCTCACTGCAACCAGAGCTGGCTTTAGCATTCTGGGGGGGGGGGTGACATTTAGAAAGTTATATGACATAAAACATTTCAGAAAAAAGTTCCATGACTTTATTTCTCGCAATTCTGAGTTTCCAACTTGGAATTCTAATTTGCAAATCCGAATTTCCGACTAGGACTTACGACTTGCAATTCCAAGTGTCCATATAAAGAAATAAAGTCTGAATTCCGAGTCGTAATCTCAGAGTTGCTAATAATAAAGTCTGAATTCTGAGTTATAAACTCAGAATTGTGAGAAATATAGTCAGAACTTTTTTTTCTGAAACGTTTTAGGTCAACTAACTTATAAATGTCAGAACTCAGACTTTATAACATGGAATTGCAAAAAATAAAGTCGGAAACTCGGAAATATGAGTCGGAATTCCAAGTCAGAAACTCTTGAGTTGCGAGAAATAAAGTCATGGAACTTTTTTCTGAAACATTTTATGTCGACTTTATTATTAGCAGCTCTGTGTTTACTGTATCTTTAAAGTCTGACTTCTGAAACAAGCAGTAACATTAAAAAGTTAGTCGACCTAAAACATTTCAGAAAAATAGTTCCATGGCTTTATTTCTCACAATTCTGAGTTTCCGACTTGGAATTCCGAATCACAATTCCTAGTTTTAAAATCTAGTTTATTTCTCGTAATTGCTAATAATAAAGCTAATAATTGTGTGAAATAAAGTCATGGAACATTTTTCTGAAACATTTTAGGTCAACCTTTGTAATACCAACTCGGAATTTACAACTCAGAATTCAGACTTTATTTCTTGTAATTCTGAGTTATAAAGTCTGACTTCTGAAACAAGTAGTAACATTAAAAAGTTAGTCGACCTAAAACATTTCAGAAAAATAGTTCCATGGCTTTATTTCTCACAATTCTGAGTTTCCGACTTGGAATTCCAACTCGCAATTCCAATTTGAAATTCCGAGTTTCTGACTACGAATTCCGACTCAGATTCTGACTCGCAATTCCTAGTTTTAAAATCTGACATTATTTCTCACAATTGCTAATAATTATTGTGTGAAATAAATTAATGGAATTTTTTTCTGAAACATTTTAGGTCATTAACTTTTTGAATGTTACTAGTTTCAGAATTCAGACTCGGAATAATGTGAGAATTGCAAGTTATAAACTTGTGAGAAATAAAGTCAGGATTGTGAGAAGAAAAATCAGAATTGCGAGATATAAATTCGTAATTGCCTTTTTTAACAAGCTTTCATACAGATCAGGCGTCTCGAATGTCTCAATTCTTGCTCACAAAACAGTTTTCACTGATCTGGAATTTGCCGTTCATAAAAACACTCGCTGAGACGGTGACAAAACACAGTGACACATGAATCACAAGCTATTGACCTGACACAGAGCTTAGCGGGATCTGTTTTATCTCCAGTAAGAAAGTGCATCATAATCCAGTATTTCATCAAGCGACGACCACAGGCTTCTGGACGGAACCCTGAACATCCAATGATCCGTAACGAAAGTGGAGAGATCCAGGATTATTTCACTGTTTCTGAAGGAAATCCATCTGAGATCACTGACAGTTCCAGCTCATATTCTGCTGAATTTCCTCATGACATTATCATCACATCTGAAGAGTCTCACACTCGCATCAAGATCATCGGGAACATCGATATCCGAGACAGACTGAATTACAGCCGCACAGCTGGAGCTGAATGATGGATGTGAAGCGTCTGCTGAAGTACTGATCAGAAATAATAACTTCAGAGAAATGCAGTTATTCAGCTCCTCTGTAACATCACGTTACTGGAGATATCAGTGCTAACTGCATCAGTACACTGAAAGAAACTGATTCCTGTCTTGTTTTCAGCACAAATATCTAAACATTCTTAAATCAAGACACATTTACTGGAGAAGAGAAACGACTGAAGATATGAAGTGTTGTTTAATGAAATCAATTCTACCATAATGAATTCTCAAGAGCGTCAGAGCCGAAATACACCTACATTTTTGGCCTCTTCGATCAACACAGGACAGACAACGTCCAGACAGAGAAAGTGCTCTCCAGTTTCAGTGAACACACACACACACACACACACACACACACACACACACACACACACACACACACACACACACACACACACACACACCTGACCTACTGAAACACCTGCAACAAGTACAAGATATGACATTTTAATGCTCATTTTACTGAAAAACATCTGTGCACATGACTGTTAGTGTACATTCAATTCATGTGTGTGAGTGAGAAAAACAACACCCACACACACACACACACACACACACACACACACACACACACACACACACACACTGCTCATGGTTTTAGCTGAACAAACGGTTCATTACAGTGAATCTACAGGCTTCGCTTATGTAAACAATAAACATTACAGTAATGAAACATCATAAAGCATCACGATATCAAACGTGTCCTGTAACAGATCTTCAGACATTCACGATCAAACACGACATGATGACAGCCTCACACCTTCATCAGCGTTTCTGTTTCCAGCACAAACATCTAAACGTTCTTACATCAACATCCCTTTACTGGAGAAGCAGAAGGACGGAACAGTAAGTCTTGATTTCTGATTAAAGTATCAAAATGAAGTGAGTTTCAACTAAGAAGGGGAAACAAGATGATTTTTCTGACTCCATTGGCAGATCTTTGTTCTTGATTTAATCATAAACTCACTTCATTTTAAGACTTTTTAAGATCTTCAGTCATTTCTCTTCTCCAGTAAATGTATTTAAGAATGTTTAGATATTTGTGCTGAAACACAAGACAGAAACACTGAGGAGGAACATGATTTTTCTGCAGTGAACAACAAATCTCAGTTCATTCATAAACAACGGCAGCATCACATGACCTCTAGAAAGGAATAAATAAATGCTTTTATAAAAGAGTTATGAGCTCATGTGTTGATTCTGGCGGGAGTCCCGCGCCTGCGCAGGTCGGTGAAGGGGGGGTACAGTCGGTCCGGTGGGCACTTGAGTGGTTTGGCATGTCGGGGCGGTCGGAGTCGGTCAGAGTTCTGGGATATTGCACTCGGTGTAAGGCCGTTCAGTTACGGACGGAATAAGGCCGCGCTTCTGTAGAATCTCTCCAGCAGGATTGAGTCGCGGACCGTGATGATGATGATGATGATGACAGAGGAAGCTGTGTTCGGATCTCATACTGTTTCTGCCGTATGTACACTGTGCAGTGCGCCACATGACCTGCTGCATTTGCCAAAATGTGCAACACGGTGTATCCCATAATGCAATGCGTTTGACTCGACCTTTCATTCGCAGCTGGAATCGGAAATACTGTCAAATATTGGAATGAAATGAGTTTCAATCCGGTGAAGTCGCATTTACACGTGGAAAACGATATGAAAGTTAATAACACAGCTAACAGGAAACGTTCTCGGAACGTTCTGTCAAGGTTCTCTCAACATACAAACGCTCTTCCAGTAACGTTAATAGAACGTTCATTCAATGTTATCCGGGCTTTAATGATGCTATCAAAACATCAGCACAAAAATATTATCTATACATCATTCTGAAACTTTTATTTAAACCATTTTTAAATGTTTCTACTTGTTTCAGAACGTTCAGAGAACATTCAAAAGTAACAATCCCATAATGTTTGAAGGATGATACATTAACATTCATATAACCATGAAAAAACGTTTTTAAAACTGGGTGTTTTGGATGTTCAGAAATTGCATTTTTGTAACTTAATGGGAACGTTGTCAGAACGTTCTTGAACATGTTCGCTGGGAAGGGGAGAGTCGAACTGAAAAAGCCAAAACATCTGATTTATAGATAATATCATGAGGTGTAGCAGAACACTCATGTCACGATTCAGTTTGATAAACAACACTGATCTAAAATTACTGTAAAGCCAAAATAGAGTTAAAATGGTATTTTTTTTGTAATTATTACTTCTCACTCATATGATAAACAGTACTGATCATTAAAATGCCAAATTTGGTAAGCTTGGATTTGGTCGCTGGCAGCAGAACAGAAATAATCATAATTCTGTTAGACACACATGCTTCACCTCTGACTGCACACGTTATAGTTACACGATATTTTACAGTATGTGTACTTACAGTGTACTCAATACAGTTCTGGTGATATGAGGCGAGTTCATGCGTTAGTACCTCATTATTACACTGTTATTATAATTGCTATAATAAGTACACAGTATGAACACATGTGGACCTGTAAAATAAAGTGTACTTACAGTTTTACATACATCATTTATTAATAATAATTCATATACATGGAAGCTGAGTATATTTGGTGGCACATTAAATCTGTCAGGTGAACCAGACACGATACATATTGTGATATATTGTGACACATACATTGTTACACCTCTAATGATAACATATCATATATCAGTTACACTTTATTTTAAGGTGTGATATTAATAACTACATGTACTTACTATAGGGTGAGGATTAGGGTTTGCTTTAGGATTAGTTGCATGTAATTATGCATAATTTATAGTTATTACTATAGTAAATACATGTAACAATAACACTAAAATAAAGTGTCTCACATCTGTATCTCTATATGGAATCGGTGAGCAGAAAGCAGGTCTCAACTTTCTCAGTGTGCTTATTTTTCATCATTTTGAATTCAGATGAAGTTATTTGGGTTGATTGTTCACAATATAATTCATTTGTTTTGTTTAGGAAACTTCCATGTGTGACGAGTGAACCGGAAGTGAGATCTAATATCTGTAAAGACTCTGGATTTCTGTCTTGTTTTCCAGTACAAATATCTAAAGATTCTTAAATCATGAAACATTTACTGGAGAGAAACGACTGAAGATATTAAGTCTTGTTTTATGAAAATTATTTTTAAAAACTAAATAAATAAATAAATAAGTCTTTGCTTAAAACAAGACCAAAAATCTGAATGAGAAATAGAGTCAGAAACATAATGTTAAAACAAAGATCTAATTTTTCAATATTTTCATAAACAAGAGTTCATATCTTCAGTCATTTTGCTTGTCCAGTTAATGAGTTACAGGGTTTCAGGCACTAACAGCAGTAAATGTCCTGCTTTAACTTCTCTTTTCTGATCGTGCTGACTGACTAAATAATAATAATAATAATAATAATCACCATCATCATATGATAACTGCGCGCGACTCACCGGCTCCACAGCAGCGCGGTCATGTGTCAACACCTGTACGCGCGACATACACCTGCTCAGAAACAGTATGCGAACACAGTCCAGCAGCGGTGCGCGCTCACGGTCAGCGGATGCCGTTCGGCGTGAACGGCGCGTGCCGCTCCGCACCGTCCGCCTCGCACTCCAGATCGCACACAGAGTCCGTGCACACGTCGTCCTCCTCCTCCTCGTTGTCGTCGCGCGAAAGCTGCGAGATCCGGTCGAACGTGTCGTCCACCACGTTCGGGATGATGTTGACGTACGCGCTCGCCATCTCCTTGTGGAACAGCGTGTCCTGGTTGTAGGACACGAGCTCGTTGCTGATGTTGACCGTCTCCACCGGAGTCCGGCAGCGGTTCCGGCAGCCCAGCAGGCTGGAGAAGCCCTTGCGGAACTCCGCGTTGAAGGCGTAGATGACGGGGTTCAGCGACGAGTTGGTCCAGCCGAACCACACGAACACGTCGAAGGTGGTGTCGCTGACGCACGGGAGGCCCGCGGACGGCTTGTTGTGGCAGAACGGAACCACGCAGTTGAGCACGAAGAACGGCAGCCAGCAGCACACGAACACGCCCATGATGATGGACAGCGTCTTCAGAACTTTGGTCTCGCGGTTGAAGTTCGTCTTCAGGCTGCTGTGGTGCGCGCACGCGAGCCGGTTCGTCCGGCAGCTCTGCGCGTGCTCGGCCGCGCGCTCCAGCGAGGCGATCCTCCGGATCTGGATCTGCGCGATCCGGTAGATCCGCGTGTACGTGACGATCATGATGGCCACGGGAATGTAGAAGCTGATGAGGGACGAGGAGATGGCGTACTCGCGGTTCAGGCTCGAGTCGCAGTTGTCGCCGTCGTCCGGCCCGGTGGCGTTGGACTCCGCGGCTTTGTGCCAGTCCAGCTGCACGGGGATGAACGAGATGAGCACGGACAGAGTCCACGCCGCGCCGATCATCACGGAGGCCACGCGCGGGGTCATCTTGCGCTCGTAGCGGAACGGGCTGCTGATCGCCCAGTAGCGGTCCACGCTGATGACGCACAGGTTGAGGATGGACGCGGTGGAGCACATGATGTCGAAAGCCACCCAGATGTCGCAGAAGGCGCCGAACGGCCAGAACCCGGCCACCTCCGCCACCGCCTTCCACGGCATCACCAGCACGGCCACGAACAGGTCCGACACGGCCAGCGACACGATGAAGATGTTCGTAACTTTAGTGCGCAGGTGGCGGAAGCGCAGCACGGCGGTGCACACCAGGATGTTCCCGAACAGAGTCCAGAGGATCAGGACGGACAGCAGGCATCCGGTGAGCGCGCGCCTCAGCATCTCCCGCGGCACGGGCTCGGTTCGGTTGGGCATGCTGGGTCCCGGCGCGCTCACGGGTCGCCATCGGGGGTGTGTGCGAGCGCGTGCGTTCGCGCGGTCTCCGGTGCCGGTGCGTCCCGCATTACGGACTATCAAAGAGGGAATCCGACACCGAGCGGGTCCAGATGATCCGAGCGCGCGGATCAGCGTGTGTGTGTGTGTGTGTGTGTGTGTGTGTGTGCTCGACGGTAGTCCGACCTCTCTGAGCGCCAGGGAACTGTGCACTGCTATTTTGAGCGAGAGCGAGCAAGAGAGAGAGAGAGAGGGAGAGAGAGAGAGAGAGAGAGAGAAATACACACATTCATGTCAATCTAGAAATGCAGTGAATGAATAAAAGAATCACAAGCGGAAAACAGCCTCACACACGAACACAATTCAATAATTATATTACCTTTTTCGTTGTTATTTTTGTATTTCATATTGTTTGCATGCTTCTGGTAATCCATGAAATATAATGCAGACGAGATGTGTGAAGTTCTTTTACCATCATATATATATATATATATATATATATATATATATATATATATATATATTTGACAAAATGCAAGAAAAATGACAAACTAAAACAGCATTATTTTCGTCACAGAGCGATCCTCATATGAGAGTTCACTGCTCGCGCGCGGGAGTTTTGCTTTGAAGATTGATTCATTCAAATCAGTGCAACAATACTCAATGAATGCAGCGGCGGACACGAGCGCCGCCCACAGGCGTTCACGCGCATCGGAGAATCAGACAACTGCACTTCAGTGCGACTCGATCCATCCGCAGTCTGTCAGAGCAGAGATCAGTCTGTGCTCGTGCTCGTGCTCGACAGAAAAGGTCAGGGATTGGACAGTGAACCGCCAGCGGCAGACTCAGATATGTGTGACTGCTGTTGTAATGTCACAGGCCTCAGGTGCTGCTGGAGACTCGAAGCGCGAGAAGATGCTCTTGAATTCACTCTGGGACTCAGTGTCGTGTGAGCAAACAAACATCCAGATGCATCCAGCCAGGGGGGATTGTGGGATTGCTGGAGCACATCTGTGTTTGAAGGGCTTTTCCCTCACTGATGTGAGAACAGAGGCACACTGACCCTGATCTTCACTGGGATCTGAAGCAGATCCTGCTCTTACTGTGACTCATTCATCAGTGATGATGATGTTCTTAAAGAAATTAATGTTTGTCTTAATCTGTCTTCATAATGAATCACCAACTCTGAAACCACTTTCTGACATCAATCAATCATGTTCTTCCTCAGTGTTTTCCAGCACAAATATCTAAACATTCTTAAATCAAGATTCATTTACTGTAGAAGAGAAACGACTGAAGATATTCAGAGAAATGCGTCAAAATGAAGTGAGTTTGAGCTTAAAACAAGAACAAATATCTGCCATCTTAGTATCTTCAGTCATTTTGCTCCTCCAGTAAATGTTTCTTGATTTAAGAATCTTTAGATGTTTGTGCTGGAAAACGAGAACATCATGTATCAGTTAATGTGGTTCGATGTTGTTCGGCTCCAAACATTCTTCAAAATACCTTCATTTGCTTAAAAAAATGAACTCAAATAGATGAGACGCCATAAATGATGATAGTTAAACTGACCTGAAATGTTTCATCTTTAGCAGGTGATGAAAACAACTGAAGAACAGACGGTTCCTCGAGTGTCTTCAGCCTGAAACTGAAGCTGATGCTTTAATAACTCACAGTCTGAATAAATGTTTAGATTTGACTTCATAATGAGCTTCGGCTTCAGAGATCTGCTGCGGTAAATCCAGCAGTGAAAGCGTGACGGTCTGAGGAATAAATCACACACAGCAGAACAAACACACGTTTATATGGAGAAACTGGTATTATAGTGAAGGATGAATGAGGCGATGATGAAGGAACGTTCAGGTTGATTTCATGTTTCAAAGAAGCTCTGAAGCCACTGGCCTGTTTACATCAAGAGGATTTATTTATTTGAAGATAACACACATTATTCATTTGTGGTGAAAGTGCATAAACAAACAGAAAAGGTTTGTGCCACAGATCTTCTCGTTGTGCTGCACTTGTGCGTTTCATTGTGTGTTTTGTTGCGTTTTTCTAAAAAAGAACAAAAAAAGGTTGATGATAAAGTCGTTTACTGTCTGCTGAACATCGACAGTCAAACATCTACATCTGAAAGAGAGCGATTTCACTTCGTTTCTGCTCAGACTGAAGAACTTCCTCCAACGGATGACGTGAGAACTTTCCATAATCACATTCAAGAGCAGGTGTGAGAACAAACCGCTGGAGCAGAAAGTGTGTGTGTGTGTGTGTGTGTGTGTGTGTGTGTGTGTGTGTGTGTGTGTGTGTGTGTGTGTGAAGAGCATCTGGACTTCAGACCGATTCTCCAAATCAAACAATCATCCTCCTGCAAAACCATGAATAATATATTCACTGCAGAATCCCAGCTGAACGTCCCATTAAATCCATAAATGCACGGATGAAATCTAATTTCTCTCCCTGTAGGAGCGTTTAAAAGCCGTCGGTCTCTCAGTCACGCAGATCTTCACACACACACACACACACACACGGGTGTGAGAACCAACAGAAATGCAGACGAGATACATTTATAACATATTTCAGAACGTGGGCTATATGTCACATAATGTGCTAAAGCTGCAGAAACACACGTCTGAAGAGAACGGAGCCGCACACGGCATGGGAACTGATCATTTCTTCCCACGATATACATATTTTTCCCGCACGAGGCTCCGCAGTACGAGCGACACAACGACACCATCTGAAGAAAATCGCTGGAGATCTCGGAGAGTCTCAGTTTTGGTATGATTCGTGTGTTTTATGTCTCAGAGTGTTTTCACGCTGCTTTTTCTCTAACAGACCGAGACAAACTACAAAAAAAGATTGAAAGATGAAGTACAATATGCACTAGTTTTAGGTCGATGGCCTGCAAGATTCAAGGATTTTCCAATCGGACAGTGTACTAAAATCATTCAGGATTCAATCCCGCTGGAGAACATCGTCCTTGTTCAGCTGAAGACGTGGTTTGTAAACATTGAGGAGTGTGTGAAGAATCTTCAGGCCTGAGAACGTCTTTAAGAGCCAATCAAATCCATGAGAACTTGATCAGATGATCATCACACACTGATCCCTCATTACGGATGGAGAATGACGGTCTGTAGAGTATTTGAGCACCAGATGAAGTCCGTACTGTGTTTCGGTCACGTGATTCATCCTCGACGCACGCTCAAACCTTCCTGAAGACTTCGAAGAGCGACGCCACCGAGTGCATGCGGTAGAAGAGGTTCATGGGAATGGCGACGTTCAGCACCGTGGTCCAAACGCTGAAGCCGAACGTCTCCTGCTCCAGAGCGTTGTCATACTGCGGACGGCAGCCGAAGGCCGGGAGAATCCACAACTGAACCAGAGAGAAAACATCACTGCTGTGGTTAGACAACATTCACCTGAACATGTCCATTCTGTCGTCACTTACTCGCTAGTTCAAACACGTATGAGCTTCTTTCCTCAGTGAAACACAAAAGAAGATGTTTAGCAGAATGTTCAAGCTGCACTGCAAAAATCATGTTCTTCCAGCGCAGATATCTAAAGATTCTTAAATCAAGACACATTTACTGGAGAATCAAGATGACTGAAGATATTAAGACTTGATTAATGAAAAATTCACATTTGAAGAACAAATATCTGCCAATGGGGTGAGAAAAAAATACTTAATTCAAAACAAAACACTGTTTCAGTCCGTTTAATTCAAAGCATAACTTGTCATAACTTGAGTGAAAATTGTTTCTATTCCAGTTTTCTTCAGTGTACGAGTAAATGACGACAGAATGTTCGTTTGTGAGTGATTGATCAGTTTAATATGGAAAGCCAATTCTGCCAAACACAGACAAAATCATGCTTTGGTAAATCATAATTATGAGACACTAAATCATAATTGAAATAAAAAGTCAAAATTATGACAGTTGAAATTGACAATCTACAAAATAATTATGACATAATTATGAGATACTAAGTAATAATTATGAGATAAAAAGTTGAAATTGACAGTCAAAAAATACTACATCATAATTATGATATAAAAAGATTTTTTTTATCTCAAAATTACTTAGTATTTCATAAGTATCTCATAAGTCACAATTATGAGATACTAAATCATAATTAAGATAAAGTCAAAATTATGAAATATTAAGTAATAATTATGAGATAGTCAAAATTATGACATAGTAAAAGATTGTGATTTAAAAAAAAATGAAAGTGACAAATTGTCATAAATTTGACATAAAAAGTCCAAATAATGATACTCGAAATTATGACATACTACATCAAAATTATGAGATAAAAAGTCCAAATTATGACATACTTAGCCATAAATATGAGACACTAAATCATAATTGAAATAAAAAGTCAAAATTATGATAGTTGAAATGGACATACTACAAAATAATTATGACATAATTATGAGAGACTAAGTAATAATTATGAGATAAAAAGTCCAAATTATGACATACAAAAAAAAAAATGAAAGTATGACATTGTCATAATTTTGACATAAAAAGTTGAAATTGACAGTCAAAAAATACTACATCATAATTATGATATAAAATTTTTTTTTTATCTCAAAATTACTTAGTATTTCATAAGTATCTCATAAGTCACAATTATGAAATACTAAATCATAACTGAAATAAAGTAAAAAATTATGAAATAAGTAATAATTATGAGATACTAAATCATAATTAAGATAAAAAGTCAAAATTATGAAATATTAAGTAATAATTATGAGATTATGATAATTATGAGAAATTTTGACATACTAAAACACTGAGATTTTAAAAAAATGAAAGTGACAAATTGTCATAAATTTGACATAAAAAGTCCAAATAATGATACTCGAAATTATGACATACTACATCAAAATTATGAGATAAAAAGTCCAAATTATGACATACTTAGCCATAAATATGAGACACTAAATCATAATTGAAATAAAAAGTCAAAATTATGATAGTTGAAATGGACATACTACAAAATAATTATGACATAATTATGAGATACTAAGTAATAATTATGAGATAAAAAGTCCAAATTATGACATACTAAGCCATAATTATGAGACACTAAATCATAATTGAAATAAAAAGTCAAAATTATGATAGTTGAAATGGACATACTACAAAATAATTATGACATAATTATGAGAGACTAAGTAATAATTATGAGATAAAAAGTCCAAATTATGACATACTAAAAAAAAATGAAAGTATGACATTGTCATAATTTTGACATAAAAAGTTGAAATTGACAGTCAAAAAATACTACATCATAATTATGATATAAAAAAACATTTTTATTTCAAAATTACTTAGTATTTCATAAGTATCTTATAAGTCACAATTATGAAATACTAAATCATAACTGAAAAAGTAAAAAATTATGAAATAAGTAATAATTATGAGATACTAAATCATAATTAAGATAAAAAGTCAAAATTATGAAATATTAAGTAATAATTATGAGATTATGATAATTATGAGAAATTTTGACATACTAAAACACTGAGATTTTTAAAAAATGAAAGTGACAAATTGTCATAAATTTGACATAAAAAGTCCAAATTATGATATCAAAATTATGAGATAAAAAAAAAAAAGTCAAAATGATTGATTTAGTATGTCATAATTTAAAATTTTTAAATCATACTTTTGACTTTTTAATATCATAATTATGACTTGGCATCTCATAATTTAAACCTTTTATCTCATAATTATGATTTTGCATCATAGTTTGGTCTTAATTACGATATACTAGTATATTTTTTGTTTCTTATGTGGCACAAACGAGCTTCCATAGAGCAGTAAACGCGCGTTTTGCGCCGCTTCTTACCGAGACGTTGCACATGAAGAGGAAGATGGTGATGTTCTTCAGGATCTGCCTCTTCCTCCCGGCCGTCACGTTGAGCCGGTTTCCCGCGGGAAGCGGACCGTCGGCGTGTTTCCGGCCGAAGCCCTGTCTGTTCTCGCTCTGCTCCGCGTCCAGAGGAGCGCAGCGCTTGTCCTGCGTCTCGTAGGCACGGTTGACGATGCCGTCGTACGGCGCCGTCACGGAGAAGATCTCGGGCGCCGCGGCCTCGTCCTCCCTGCGCCTGCGGTACAGCGACTCCACGATGAACAGGTTCTGCACGCACTTCTCCAGCACCAGCAGCAGCGAGTACGCCAGGCAGGTCCAGCGGAAGCTGGGAGAGCTCCGTCCCGCCGCGGCCGCCGCCGCCACCACGCTGCACCAGGACATCAGCCACGAGCCCAGCGACGAGCCCAGCAGCAGCTCCGTGTCCAGCGTGCGCGACGGGTTCTGACCCGTGTCCATGGGCCAGTCCTCCACCCGGTACACCAGCAGGCCGGCGCCGCTCGCGCCGCACATGCAGGCCAGCATCACCACGCCGTAGCAGTAGAACATGGAGATGGCGGCCTCGCGCGTCTGCTCCGACTTCTCCACGTGGATGAGGTAGACCACCAGGACCGTGACGGAGCTGGCCAGCGCCAGCAGACCCAGCAGCGGCCCGAGCAGCAGACCCGGACTGCGTGTGCTGGGGCGCTTGCGGTTGCTGTGGCGGTCCAGCGTGCGGCCGATGTTCTTCCACATGACGAACAGCATGGCCGAGACGAAGATGTGGTACTCGATGTTGAAGGGGTACAGATAGTAGAGGCTGGTGGAGAACATGGAGCAGACGCTGGTGGTGCAGTTACAGTGAGGCTCCACTTCCACTGCAGACACACACACACACATCAGATTATGCAGAAACATCTGAAAATAAGCATGTCGAATGGAGGTTCTCGTCACAGATCCACTTTATCACTTTATATTCCTCAGTGTTTCTGTCTTGTTTCCAGCACAAATATCTAAACATTCTTAAATCAAGATACAGAGAAATTACTGAAGATATTCAGTCTTGATTAATGAAAAATTATCATTTTTCTGATAAGACTTCATATCTGAAGTCATTATGTTTAGATTTTAGTGCTGGAAAACAAGATAAAAATACTGAGAATGAACATTTCTGGAGTGTTAAAATATAGAGAGAATGTTCTAAAATATAGAGAAAACTGCATTAGTTAACATGAACTAACAATGAAAAATACTACAGCATTTATTCATCTCACCCCCGCTTTCACAGACCAGGCTTAAGTTAGTCCCAGACTAAATGCATGTTTGAGCTGTTTTAACTAAACTTGCACTGACGGATCTTAAAACAGGTTTGAGTCATTGTTTTGTCTCAAGATGAACACCAGAAATTTATTTTTCCAGTGAACTAAGGCCTAATCCATCTGTGATAGTTTGTTCATTTCAACACTAATACATTATTAAAATAAAAAGTTGTATCAGTTAATATTAATGCACCCGAGTGAACGTGAACTAACAGTGGACAGTTTGGTTTTAATTAATTAATATAAACAAAGATAATAAAAAAAAAATACTGTAACAAATGTATTTCTCAGTTAATTAATGCACTAAAATAAGGTCCACTAGTTAACGAAGTGTGAAGTGAAATGGGAACTAATGTAAAATGTAAAGCGAAAACAGTGTTATTATTTGTGGAAACGCATCATTAGAAGAGAGTCAATTGGAATTTACATAAAATTAGAATTGAAAGAAATCCAATAAACAGAGACAAGAATGACTCTCTGACGCCATCTAGAGACTGAGTCGATTCAGTTCAGAACAAAACTACTGCAGACCAACAAAAACTTCTGCTTCCTGATCAGAATAAGAGAATACAGTCAAAACTGTGAGATATTCTTATAATGTAAATCAGCTGTTTTCTATGTGAATATATAGTAAAGTGTAATTTATTCCTGTGAATTTTCAGCATCATTACTCCAGTCTTCAGTGTCACATGATCCTTCAGAAATCATTCTAATATGATGATTTGATGCTCAAGAAACATTTATGATTATTATCAATGTTGAAAACAGTTCAGATTTCTGTGGAAACATTTTATTTTTCAGGATTCTTTGATGAATAGAAAGAACTCACTGAATCTTGTTTTGAACAGTAAATGAGTGTTTCAGTTTCAGCTTTAATGACCATTTCACCTAAAATCCTCCTTCTGTCATCATTTACTCAAAGCTGTCAGGATATCAGCAGCTCTAGATCTCTAACCTGTTAACTGTGAAGTGTTTCAATAATATTTTCATAACCATCACACATTTTTGAAGTGTTACTGCAATAATCTTCTTTAAAAAGAGAACAGTCTGTTCAGTATTAAAGCGTTCAGATCTGACCTCAGAACAGTTCATCATACGTCAGTCTATTGAAGTTGGTTTAGCAGCACGTCTTGAGTTACCGTCAGTTTAGGATCGATTGCTTTTGTTGTTGTGTTTGTTTTGTTCTTCGAGCTGTTTTCAGACAAAAGCGTCCGCAAAATGAACAAGTGATTGTGATGTTTCTCAGAACTGATGAATTCAGTCACGCCACAGAATGAGTTCAACAGTGACGTGACAGCTGACCACACACACACACACACACACACACACACACACACACACACACACACACACACTTTCCCCAAGTAACTAGTAAAGCAATGCATTACTTTTAAATTTAAAACAAAATATATAAGTTACTTTTTCACATGTATTGACTGACCGCTGAGAGACATCGAGGTGTGTGTGTGTGTGTGTGTGTGTGTGTGTGTGTGAACATGATGCTTACTGTAGACTAGTGCTAGACTAAATGTGAACATACATTTACTTCTACTGTATCTTATTCTTCAAACCAGATCTGCAGCACAGCTGAAAGGCTTGTTTGAGCAGCGCCCTCTACTGTACAAGAGTGAATCTGCATTTCTCTCATCCTGAGGATTATTAATTTCACTTTTGGTGTGAAAGGGCCTTACATTTGCCAAAAATAGATCTTTTTTTGTTGTTATAAAAACAAACGAACAAACAAACAAACAGCCCAGACGAGGAAAAGTAACACAGAAGTAATTCAACACGTTACTTTCCATAAAAAAGTAACTAAGTATCACAATTAGTTACTTTTTTAGGGAATATTGCAATATTGTAATGCACTACTTTTAAAAGTAACTTTCCCCAACACTGCTCTCACACACACACACACACACACACACACACTCTCTCTCTCTCACACACACACACACACACACACACACACTCATCTCACCTGTTGAGAAATTGGCGTATCCCAGTGCGATCAAGCGTCTCCGGTGGTTGTTGAGGAAATGTTCGGCCTCCGACATCACTCCATTACACCAGAGCAGCAGGTTCGTGAAGACGGCATGAATCACTCCGAACCTGCTCAACACACACACACACACACACACACACACACACACACACACACACCTGCTCAGAGATGGACAGAGACTACTGAACTTGTAAGCCTGATAATAAGAGCCTTACAGTCAGATTACAAAATCTGTTCTTGTTTGTGTAATGTCGACTCTTGGTGTGTGTGTGTGTGTGTGTGTGTGTGTGTGTGAGTGTGTTTGTGTGTGTGTGAGAGAGATCAAACACAGCTTGTGGAGGAGCTTCAGGAACAAGATTTATAAAGAAGAATATAACTGCACACTCATAAATGTATTAGTTAAATTATTATAATCAAGCATCTGCTGTACCTTTCGAAGGTTTCATATTTCTTGATGACGTCTTTGATGTGGAACCAGAGGAAATGCACCTGCGATCAGAGCAAACCCAAACATCAGTGAAGCTGAACTAATATTCGCAACATTCACAGTTATTGAGCCGAATAATGTCTTTACATCTGAAACTGAAGAACTCTGCAACATTAACTGCTGTGAAACGAAACAAATCAAGCGCGTGACAGATGCGCGCTCGCTCACCTGAGAGATGGTGTGCAGCGCGTGGATGATGGGATAGACTCCGAGCACGGCGGAGATGCAGGAATGATAGCCGACGAAATAGCCGATGCGGAACGCGTCCATGATGAGCGACAGTAACGCCAGCATCGTCAGCCCCCCTGAACGGCGACAATCAAACAGACAATCATTCTCACGCTCACAGAGCAGGGCGTCAATTAAACGCGCTGCTGACGCACCTCGGATCCAGCTGGTGCCCGCGTGCGCGTCTCTCTCCGGCAGCGGGCTGCGCTCGCGCTCCCTCCGGATCATGTAGCAGAGCATCCACACGAGCTGCACGAGCATCAGCACCGTGATGAAGGTCAGCAGGTGCTCCTCCTTCACCGCCGGCCCGTGCTGCGCGAGCGCGAGCATCACGGACACGCCGATCAGCAGCAGGTTGGTTCCGTACTGCGCGCTCAGCGTCTCCGCGTTCTTCTGCGGGTACCGCTTGGTCAAACTCACCTTGAGCTTGGAGAAAAGTTTCTTTTCTGCGTCCGAGGACGACGACGAGGAGGAACTGGGGCCGTACTTGTTCAGACACATGATGTCCAGGCCGCTGTGCTCCACCATGGTGCCGGATGAACGCTGTCGGAACGCTGTCGGAAGCTCGCCGAGCGGCGGACATGCTCAATGCGCGTCCATGGCGCGCGCAGCGCCGCTATATACCTCCTAGAAAGAGCAGCAGATTAACGCGGATTGAGTTTCATTCATCTGTGAGCCAAGCGATGCCAAGAACGCGCACGCGCCAAGAGCCGCACAAAACTTCACAAAACGTCCGTGAGTTGGTTCGTCCAGACGCGCGCGCTCCTCACCGCGTCTCCGCTCGCTCTGGCAGTCTAGTCATCTCTCCGTCAGATGTGAAGCTCCAGTGAACTTTTCCTCGGCCTCTATGACTCAAGAGAAGCTTTTAGGATCTCGGGTTTCACTGGTCAAAGGCTCTTTATGGACGCCCCCCTTTGTTGACCGCGGACTCGTATGACGGCCTGCATCGGATGTACAATCAGAAGAATGTGGTCAACACGGAATCTGCGTGCGGAAATAAAGCCGGATTGCGAAACGCGGGTGAAATCAGACACAATCTCTCCTTGTCGAAGCACTTGAAGAAAAGTTTTGCGAGAACGAACCGAATTTGACGGTGTGCTCAATTACAGAGAGACCCACAATTAGATGAAACCGATCCGGGCCAGAGAGCCGCAACAAAAGAGCTTCTATTATAACGGCTCTGACCTGGATTAACATGCGCACAAACCCGCATCAGCCTCAAATCATCCCGTTCATTCGCTCGCGCTGGAGCTGCACACCGAGATCAAAGGTAGACGAGACGCACGCGCTCGCTTCCGCTGACCCTTGATAAAGTCCGACACAGATGCGATCACGCGCTTATCATCATCATCATCATCATCGGCACACAGAGCCATTCTCTCATAATGTCATCAGCGCGCAGTTTGATCAAGCAGCGCAAGCGCGTGCACAGCTGGAGAACCCGAAGCGCGCGCTAATGGAGTTTCTGTTATAATTCGGGTCCTAATGAGAGAAACTGGAGCTCATGTGAAAGTCTGCATCAGCACACACACGACACGTGCAGACGCGCTGCATTTTATGCATTTGTTAAAACAGTCTGTCATATAATAACCTTTTGCTAGTCTATATGAAATGACAATAAAGCGATAGGCTCCTGTTGCTATAGTTACACGAAAGTTCGCACGCGCCTAAAATTCAAATTCTGCGGATTTGCTACAATTAAAGTAACAGATCTACACAATTTATCTTAAAAAATACTATTTTGTTTCTTAAAGAAACTTAATAGCCAAGACAAAAAAAAATATTAAAGGGTTAGTTCACCCAAAAATGAAAATTCTGTCATTAATTACTCACCCTCATGTCATTCCACACCTGTAAGACCTTCATTCATCTTCAGAACACAAATTAAGATATTTTTGATGAAATCCGATGGCTCAGTGAGGCCTGCATAGCCAGCAATGACATTTCCTCTCTCAAGATCCATTAATTCATAACGCTCCGAAGCTTCCTGAAGCAGTGTTTTGAAATCGGCCATCACTAAATAAGTCGTTATTTTGTTTTTTTGACGCACCAAAAATATTCTCATCACTTTATAATATTAATATTGAACCACTGTACTCACATGAACTGATTTAAATATGTTTTTAGTACATTAATGGATCTTGAGAGAGGAAATGTCATTGCTCAGGCCTCACTGAGCCATCGGATTTCATCAAAAATATCTTAATTTGTGTTCTGAAGATGAATGAAGGTCTTACAGGTGTGGAATGACATGAGGGTGAGTAATTAATGACAGAATTTTCATTTTTGGGTGAACTAACCCTTTAAGCCTATTTGGGATCATTTACTGCATTGTGACAAGATGACAATTATACACTTAACATTCCAATTACTGTGAGAAAATTCTTCAACATTATTAAAATTGCAACATATTAATTCTTTCGCCGCCAGCATTTGATAACTTTCACAAAAAATGTAATGTGGCTCAAGAATATTTAGATGTATGAATATCTGAACATGCAATATAACGAAAGAACAGAACCTCTAAAACAATCAAGCTTCATGCTCTTTTTAATCAACACTTGAATGTGGGAAAGTTTCATTTGTAAAAGCAACACTCTGAAGAAAAACTGAGAAAACCATTTGGGTTTTTTCAAAGAAAACAAAGTCAGCAATGCTTTCATCGCTTGTTTCTGCTTCTTGTTTTCCCGTGTTTTGATCTGGAGATTCTGTACTCTTTCAGAAGATGTCACAGCGCCCCCTACCGTATAACAGTGGAAACACGGATCACTGGAAAAGTCTGATAACGGTGGGGAAAGAGTTAATTCATCAAAGGTGGATTCAGACTGAAGTAGTTCTCTAGTTAAAGCAGTATCCGTCTAAACTAACGATTTTAGCGACTACAGTTTAAATGAATTGGAAGTTAAAGCAATTGATTTACATATTGTTCTACAGAGTCCCTAAAGGGACATGTGATGGAAGAAATATGAGATGGGAGGAAAAATACGTCAAAACTTTTGTTCTTTTTTTGCGGGTGAAAGCAAAGTTTCTCGAGGGAACGCAGAAGCATTGACAAATCATTGTTCCTCCCATCTCATATTTTTGGATCAACCCTCCACAAACTCCTATAGAGGTTATATTACACCAGAAATGTGAATTTGGACCCTGTTAAGAGGATCTGATGAGAGAAAGAAAGAAGATTCCATGTAATACAAACATCTTTTATTTCATCAGCTGATGCATTTGGTTAATTACATTAAAACATGATATAAAACACAAGTATCTTGAGTTAACCTCTCAAAACTGAGCGTTTTAAGGTAATATAAAGCATTTTTAGAAGACACTGGAATCAGGAATGTACAGGACCTCAAAGAAAACATCCTGTTTACCTTACAAGATTCCCAAACGTCCTCATTCAGGAAACCCAAACACAAAATGTCTTTTGAAAAGGGAGAGATATGAATGAGGTCAGAGGTCAGCTGGAGGTCACTGATGTTCCGTCACAGGTCAGCTGACCTTCATCAGGTTAATACACACACACACACACACACACGTGTGTGCTTCAGCCCAGCAGTGAGATCAGCATCACCACACCCATGAACTGAGTGAAGAGGATCACAGGCGTGAAGAAGGACCAGACCGGCCACAGAGCCATGTTCAAGCTGAAACACATGATCATCTGCTTTAAAATGACAGGAATGAAGCTTTTCCAAACTTTGAATCAACTGAACCAACTGCTTCGTTAAATGATTCAGTGTTTCGAAGTGTTTGAATCTCCACACGCTGGTCAGAACGGTGTAAACTCAAACCAAACATGCATTAAACACCTTTACAAACCAGTAACATGTTTTATTGAAATCATTTAATTCCACTAAATATGAAATAATGTGATAAATAGAGCTTGTTTTGTTTGTTTTATGGAGAGCCTGATTAATCAGGCCAATAATTCTTCTGAATCACTGACAGTTTCGAAGCTTCATGAAGAGCGTCTGACCTGCAGGACGCGGCGATGAAGGCGGCGGTGGTGACGGCGGGGACGGCCGGATACTCCTGCTCGTAGTGTTTGATGCCTCTGAACCACTCCAGATAAACGATACAGAACGCCGCCAGACTGAGACACAATCCCAGCAGCACCAGACCCACGGAAAACCACCAGCTGAAACACAGACGGAGCATCAGGACATTCCCAAACACTCCGCAGAATACGGCTGTCAGTCCTGTACGAGAGTCCTTAATCCGGTTGCGTTCACACACGGTACGGTTGTTCACGGGAGTGACAACAGCATTCTGTAACCGAACTCACACCCGTTTCAGGACTCACAGCCGCATTCTCAGAACATTCGTGCCGTGTGAACAGAACCGGACCGGACAACTGTCACGTCACACAGAGAGAGAGAGAGCCGAAATCCCAAAAACTGACAGTGTGAACGTGGCCTTATTTCTCAAGATTGCTCTAAAGACAAAACTTCCTGAAAAGAATGTTCTTAAAAATCATCATAAATTCATCAAAAAAAATTGTTCTTAAGAAAATATTTGAGAACATAAGATTTTTTTAAGAGCGGCACTTTCTTACGTAAGAGATTTTGGCAACACTTTACATTCAGGTCCCGTTAGCTGACAGTATTTATTAATCTTTGTTAAAGGGTTAGTTCACCCAAAAATGAAAATTCTGTCATTAATTACTCACCCTCATGTCATTCCACACCCGTAAGACCTTCGTTCATCTTCAGAACACAAATTAAGATATTTTTGATGAAATCCGATGGCTCAGTGAGGCCTGCATAGCCAGCAATGACATTTCCTCTCTCAAGATCCATTAATGTACTAAAAACATATTTAAATCGGTTCATGTGAGTACAGTGGTTTAATATTAATATTATAAAGAGACGAGAATATTTTTGGTGCGCCAAAAATTTTGTGCGCCAAAATATTGTGTTTTTATAGTAGAAAGGCCCATCCAGGGACGGGAGTTGAAAATTAGCACTTGCTATAAACTCTATGTGCATCACATCGGCTGCAAACTTTGTTCTGTAACTATGTTTGACTGCATTGTCCCTGTCAAATAAACAAATAAAAAAAAATAAAATAAAAAATAACGACTTATATAGTGATGGCCGATTTCAAAACACTGCTTCAGGAAGCTTCGGAGCGTTATGAATCTTTTGTGTCGAATCAGCTGTTCGGAGCGCCAAAGTCACGTGATTTCAGCAGTTTGGCGATCCGAATCATGATTCGACACACTGATTCATAACGCTCCAAAGCTTCCTGAAGCAGTGTTTTGAAATCGGCCATCACTAAATAAGTCGTTATTTTGTTTTTTTGGCCCACCAAAAATATTCTCGTGGCTTTATAATATTAATATTGAACCACTGTACTCACATGACCTGATTTAAATATGTTTTTAGTACATTAATGGATCTTGAGAGAGGAAATGTCATTGCTCAGGCCTCACTGAGCCATCGGATTTCATCAAAAATATCTTAATTTGTGTTCTGAAGATGAACGAAGGTCTTACGGGTGTGGAACGACATGAGGGAGAGTAATTAATGACAGAATTTTCATTTTTTGGTGAACTAACCCTTTAATGTTAGTTAATAAAAACACAACTGTTCACGGTCAGCTCCGGTCTTAAACATAATATTAACAGATACAGATTTTGATTTGAATAATAATTCAGTGAATATTGAAATTAACACGAACTCAGATTAATAAATGCTTTATAAGTATTTTTCATTGTTATCATTCATTAACAAATGGAAACATAGTGTCAAGTGATTCCAAAATTTCTTTCCTAAGAAGATTTTTGTGAATCTCCTGAGTAACTTCTATAGAGTTGAGTAGAGTTCAGAGTGTGTGTGTGTGTGTGTGTGTGTGTGTGTGTCACTGTAACCAGAGCGCTATAATCTCTATTGTAATCCAGGATCAGACCACATGAGAGAGAAAGAGTGTTTCAGGGGTTAGTGTAATAAGGTTTTCACTGTGCTCAGATCAGTCAGGTTATAATCACCTGTGAATGTCACTGTGGTTCAGCACGACAGAGAAGAAATCCACATAGTATGTGAGAGCGATGGATGCCAGAATCCAGAAGACAGAGTGTCGGTTGATCCGAGAGGAAGACTTCAGCTTCTCCTCCTCATCCTCATCAGGACCTGCAGCTGCACAACATCAACACAACATCATCAGACACACTGTATCTGCACAAACACAGACACACACACGACACGACACGCACAGAGTCGAGCAGAGTTTGACACGCATTCAGATGAAGATATTCAGTGTGTGTTTCTCACTCTTTTTGTCTTCTTCTTCTTCTTCGTTTATCTTAAATCGCCGCCGCACGTTCACAAACTCACTGAACTCCGCCATGATGCCCGGTGACGTCACATTCAAGCGGCGGCCGATCCGTGACGCGCGAGATTCAAGTGAGTCGCTGACGGTCGAGATCCGATTCGAATCGGACTCGTTTCACTTCTCGCACTTGGTCATCGTATTTGAACTGAACTGAGAACTGTAGTTTTGCTCGCAGTATTCATTTCTGATATTCAACATACAAGACAAGTTCAGTCATATTTCGTATTTAGTTCAGTTGAAACTTATCAATTTAGTTTGTCATAGAATGGAACATTTTGACTCATTTTGATAAACATAGACATATATAGATATTTAATGATCACTGATGTTTTGTGGCCTTTTATTCTGTGCCCAAATGTAAAAATCTCAAATTCTGAATGTAGAGGATGAGTTTAGTCCTTTAGATTAGATTATATAAAACTGCTGATCTGGTTTTGTTGCTCACTTGCAGCCCATTGAAAGCTCAAACTGCGCATGTTCATTTATCATCAAAGGTTTGATGAAGAAACATTCAAAGCGTGGAATGAATTTAGTTTCTGAAACCCTACACTACTGAATCCTGGAGCCATCATTGTTCTGGAAATGAAAAGGGTCTTTTAAAGACTGACTTCACTGTTTTCATGAATGAGGTGATGAAAACTGAGGCTGCTCTAAGTAATGAAGCATTTTTACCAATAATTCACACATTAAAAACAAACAAAAAAAAATATTACAGTTAACAGATGTTTTAGACATGAACAAAATGTCCCAGTTGTTCCGAGCAAATAAGCACTAAGATTTATCACCAGTCACTTCCTGTCGTTCTTTTAGTTTGCACAGTAGAGCTGTTCTGATAGAGTTCTGCAGGATGATGCATTTCTGTAGGCTGAAACACAGAAACGAGTTGCATTTTGGCACTTTGGCAGTGATGCGAACTTATGGATCGGCCTACAAAAATACGGCAAAATCTCTGCAGCAATCTATATAGAAGCCCATTTCCACCAAATAAGAAAAAATGTGCTTTGGTAAATCACAATTTTGACATAAAAAGTTGAAATTATGATATAAAAATTTTAAATTCTGACAAAAAGTTAAAACCATGATAAAAAGTTGAAATTATATAAAGAGTCACAATTATGATATAGTAAGTCACAAAGGACAAAAAGTCAAAATTATATAGAAAGTCATAATTATGACAAAAAAATGTACATTCTGACAGTCACAATTATGACAAAAAGTAAATAAATTGACATACTAAATCATAATTATAATGTACTAATTATGACAAACTTTTCAATTGACATAGTAAGTCACAATTATGACAAAAAGTTGAAATTATGATAGAAAAAGGCACAATTATGACATAGGCTAATGTTAATTATGACATTAAATTTCAAAATTTTGATATACTAAGTCACAATTGTGACAAAAAGTTGAAATTATAATGTCAAAATTATGACAAGCTACCAATTATGACATAAATAAAAATTATGACAAAAGTTTAAATTGACAAAGTCATAATTTTGACACAAATTTTGAAATTATGACATAAAAAGTCATAATCAAGATAGTCACAAAGCCATAATACCAAGTCCTGCCCTAAATTTATTACATTTTTTCGTTACGCACAGATGTACGTCACAATACAGAGGAAAATATCTGTCGCAACTTACATTTGTAAAGTTTTCATTCAACAAAGACAGGCATGCAAATTATGTTTGAAAAGAAGCAAACATCTGCACATTTCCACACACAACACATCAGAAGCCAATAATCAATTATAGAAACCTGTACATCTATGACACACTTTGATTGTGATGGAGAAGTAATGAATGCAGCATGTGAGAGTGTTGGTCTAAGTTCAGCAGGTCCGTGAGCAGCTGAGCAGCACCTGTGCGCGGGGTCAGGAGGTCAGGTGTTGTTCAGGTGTGCAGACAGCAGCACAGGTGAGCACAGGTGTGGAATACTGTATCCTGCCAACAGCCCCGGTCTCTCTAAATACACCTCGACTAGAGTTTCCTGCCAGCTGGAGCCCAATCCATCTGGAGCAGAACTGATCCAAACACACACACACACACACACACACACACAGATGAGAAACCGCATACTGTACAATTAATGCAGCATCTCTTAAAAACACACTACATACAAAAACATTGTTTTTTTCATGCACTAACCAGATTTTGGGCTATTCTGCTTTTCACAGTGTGTTGTTTCAGACTGGTGAGTAAAAAACATCCAAAATACACATTTAAGTGTTTATTTTATTGCACTTTATCTATTTGCGTCTCTAGATTTCAGTTACAGTACATATCTTTAAAAGTTTTTTCCTCCACTTCAGCAGCACTTACACACACCAAAACTTACAGCTTTATTCACATCTATATTCTGAAGATTTTTACTGTGGGGTTTGTTCATATATCATTTACACTGATTTATAGAGCATTTTATTCCTAAAACATGGTGAAAATGTTTTTTTTTTCTGTCTGTTGACAGTATTTTCTGATTTATGGAGCGATAAAAAGACAAATCCATAATTCCCTCTATAAAAACCTTTAACTCTAATATGTCAACAAAATCAAACAAGAATTTTGAATCTAACTTTATCCAATATTCAGATTTATGTTCTGGAAATGTATGCAAATATGTGCATAATTAGTTAGATTATTCCCTACTTGCATATTTAAATACAACATTCCAGAAAACTTGTAATACAATTATTATTATATTTTATTTTATTTTTTGCATTTCTAAATGTAACCAACTGTAAAAGCATAGTGATATCCATTCGTTAAATTTTTACCCTATTCACCTGTGCTGTCCTTCCTTAAACATTTCCTAACAGGAGTTAAAATGATTCAATCTCCTCTCAGAAGGCAACGCAACAATAGCAGAAATAAATCACAGAGAAAGATGTCTGGAGACAGTCATGATGATTTCTCTCTCTCCTGCTTCTCTATGAGGAGAACGTCAGACGGATCACGAGATCTTCTCAGACCGATGACGGACGTCCAGAACATTCAACTTCATTACTGTCTAAGAGAAACAACTGAGATGATGACCGAGACAGATTCTACTGTAAGTCTGCAGAGGTGAATCAAAGCTCAATCTGGTTTTTGGGGATGTGGAGACATCAGTCTCTCCATCTCTTGCTCTGGAAAACCGTAAAACTATCCAGACATCCCAAACACTGAATGCAACCAAATGGATATTTGATAAACCCACATCGATTGACCAGCATTTGTGTCTGATTTACATACGAATGCAGTGAGGCCTTCCAATATTCAAAAATCACATCGAATTAATCAGCCAGACGCTAAACAGTTATCAAGATGTGAGGCGATTGACTTACCTGTGGCCTGCTCTTATCTTCACCTCAAACCAGAACTCAAAACAGAACCTGGATTGTGCTTTATGAGAGTATCATGTTCTGAGCCGAGTGGACAAAAGACCTTTACGCTTCATAATGCCGGTCATTCAGCACATCTGAACATCAAACTTCCTTTAGTGTGTGTGTGCTGGCCAGATATTCTGAGAAAACGCTGAGCGCATTTGATTCTCACCCAAACAGACAATAAAACCATATCCTTCCATTTCCCTGCAGTAAACCTGGTTTTCTGCTCCTGTTTCCCAGAGGCCTTTGGGGCAGCGATGAGGAGAACAATAGCGTTCTGTGAGGAAGCTTTATCAGAGACGTATACCTTACATACTGCACACGGCTCTGGTTTTTGCTGACTCCAGCGATGGAGCCGAGTGGAGCATGTCTCAACATTTCCCACAATCAACCTGCATGTTTCAGCATGTCAGTGACGACGCCTGCTGCCAGCGAAGGCCAAAACTTTTCACCAAACACACCAAAAGTCAACATTATGTGTCGGAAACACTACCAGAGGATCAGCCACAAATGATCATTCTGTCATCGGTCCAAACCTGTTTGATTTTCTTTCTTGTGTGCAATATAAAAGATGTTTTGGACCACATTGACTTCTATTGTTCCTCAAAATATCGTGTTTTGTGTTTCATGAGCATGAGGGTTTTGAAGACCAAATGCAGTTGCATCGATTGCAGAGATGTTCACTGTATGACTTTCTTCGTTGGACCACAAAAGAAGATGATTTGAAGAATATGGTTAAAACAGTTGATGGACCCCATTGACTTCCAAAGTATGTAAAAAAAAAAAAAAAAAAATACTGGGGTTCATCAGCTGAAATTCTTCAAAATATCTTCTTTTGTGTTCAGCAGAGGAAAGAAATTCGTTAACACTTTTTTTTTTACAGTGTCATTGTTACATATGTTACATGTAGTTACTATAGTAATAACTATAAATTATGCATAATTACATGCAACTAACCCTAAACCAAACCAAACCCTAATTCTAACCCAATACTAAGTAGCCTACATGTAGTTACTTAATATTACTCAGTAATTAAATGTATAATTACAGTGTAACAAAGACACCTTAAAATAAAGTGTAACCAGAAATTCATACAGGTTTGGAACAAATTGAGGGGGAGTAAACAATGACATTTATGGGTGAACTATCCCTTTAAGTACAATTTCTCATAACTTTTTACACCCCTGCCTACAACACTATGACAGGTATAAAGGAGCAGTTTAAGTCCAGCTACCGTGAGCTAGGCTGCGCTAAAGCCCCGTCCGGCCGATATGATTACAGCTAAGCGCGGGATCAGTGCCGCACACGGGGATTATCAGCTCCGGAGCGCACACGAGTGTTTCTCTGTGTGTGTGCGCGTGCGCGCCGCTAACAGGCAGCCTATTCTCCAGGTGGAAACCGGACAGCGCCGAGTCCTGACCCGCGGGTCCGCGCAGCGCTCGCACCTGTATGGAGCCTCTGTGTGCACGGGCCAACTGAACCCTGCCCCGGGAGAGAAAGAATGTCCCACACAAGAGTCCGATTCAGCCCTTACACCCCCACCCACCTTAAACAGGTAATCTCTCCAGCACAGGTCTCGCCGCGTTAACGGTGGAGTACACGCATCACGGAGCTGTGCGCGCGTCCGCCGGTGAGGTGCGCGGAGACATGATCACCGGCCGGTACCTGTGGCCTATTCTGTGCCATTTTTAGTATAAACAGTGTGAGTGAAGATGGGACATTCTAAGGGCCGGTTCACACAGAACGTGTTTTTCCATTGTTTTTAATATTCAAACACGCGCTAGACGGGCGTGTTTGACCGTCAACTTTTTGAAGTTTAACTTTTCGTTTAATTATTTCGTGGATAGTTCACCCCAAAAATGAAAATTATCCCATGATTTACTCACTCTTAAGCCATCCTAGGTGTATATGACTATCTTCTTTCAGCCAATCACAGTCAGAGTTATATTAAAAATATTCTGGCTCTTTCTTGTAAAAAGCTTTATAATGGGAGTGAATGGGGCTGGAGATTTTGAAGCCCAAAAAAGTGCATCCGTCCATCATAAAAGTAATCCATACGACTCCAGGGGTTAATAAAGACCTTCTGAAGCAAAGAGGTGTGTTTTTGTAAGAAAAATATCCTTATTTATAACTTGATAAAGTATAATAACTAGCTTTCGGCAAACGGCCATACGCATCACGCCACGGTGGAACAGTGACCTCTGACCCGACACGTGACGCAGGATGTAGGAGTATCGTAAGTTTAGACGCCTCTCGTGGTTCAAACATACAGGACTACGCAATAAACTCAAGCTCCTCCCACATTTCTCTTTAAAAATGATTGCTTTAGTCTTATAATCCGTGACCGGTGTTTTGTTTTGTGAGTTTCCACACGTTCGTCGTTGCGTCACGCGTCAGGTCAGAGGTCACTCTTCCCCCGGAACTTGATGCATACGGCTGTTTCCCGGAAGTTAGTTATTATACTTTATAAAGTTTTAATTATGGATATTTTTCTTTCAAAAACGCATCACTTCAGGCCTTTATTAACCCCCTGGAGCAGAATGGATTATAATTATGTGTTTATTTGGGCTTCAAAATCTCGCGCCCCATTATAAAGCTGGGAAGAGCCAGGATATTTTTAAATATATCTCCGATTGTCATATACACCTGGGATGGCTTGAGTGAGAGTTCATTTTTGTGTCCCTTTAATATCACCGTTTTAAAGCATTAATCTCTTAACGTCTTGAGTTCGTATATTCAGCATCGGGAGCGTGCAGCTCTGTGTCGTACGTGTTCCGATCAAACCCTCACACACCTGCGGTCTTCATGTGCACTCGAACACTTGGACCACATGCAGGAAATACGTCATGTGCTGTGAGTAGAGAAGTGGTCAAGTGTGTGTAACGGGACGGTCCTGAAGGATGGACTGATGGACGCTTCATTCACTCATTAATCGCAGCTTTATTTACACAGTGCTCTGGACTATCAGACTCGGCTGACAAAAATACCTTAGAAAACTCACAGAGAGTACATCATTTGAAACTGAAGACAGATGGATGTTTTAGAGTTTATTCTAACAACAGATGATGATGATGATGATGACGACAGCACAGGTCACAGAAGAGCGTCACAGTCATTTCACCAGTCTGACTTTGTCTTTTAAGATTCTAAACTTCGGGTTCTTGTTGATCTTCCTGTTGAACAGAGACAGAAGCTCCTCTTCCGATCTGTAGTTTCCGTCTCCACTGAATGAATAATACGCAGCCAAAACCTGGAGAGACACCAGAGAGTCGACGGCTCGTGAGAAACCTTTCTGTCCAAGAGTTTGTGGAACTAATTTCCAGCTTTGACGTAAACACGAACTCAACAGACAGATAAACAGGACTTTGGTTACGTCTCTCTGTATTCACGCTGGTGGTTTCGGACGATCGCTGAAGTGTCACTCACCTTCTTGCGGAGCTTCTTGACAGCGAGTCCGTCGTCTGGAGCGTCTCTCAGAACGGCCTTTATCGTCCCTTTCCAGTTAAACTTCCCTGCAGAAGATCAGTCATCATCAGTGTGATTCTGTCAAACCGTTTCATGTTGTTCAGACTCTTATTCTGAAATACCTGTAGTGTTTGATTCACACTGCTGGCTCTCTGGCTCCTCCCCCTCCAGATTCAGACTCTCTGATTGGTCAAAGCAGACAGGAAATGAATAAGGTTCTCAGCGTTAGAGGCCGTGTGACTCTCTGACGCGATCCTTACCATCAAACGCCTCTTCCTTTGCTTTCTTCGTCTTTTCGTCTGCGTTCTGTTCTCTCTCCTCTCGTTTCCTCTTTTTTCTGCTCTGTTTCTCGCAGGGATTTTGTCCGTTCTGCTCCTCTGAAGTCTTTCTCTTGTTCTTTTTACGTTTCCGCTCTTCTGTCTTTTCTTCATTCGTCTCAGAGCCGTCGTTCAGGTCGCTTGGGTTCGGTTTGTGTTCTTCTGCCGTCTGATGGTTGGTTTGGTTGCTGTGCTGAAACGTCACCAAACAAAAGCCAAACTTTATATTTATTTATACACACAACTCTCTTCTGGTGTGACCCGATGAAGAACTTAAACTCTTACGCTGTCGGCCGCCGCTGAGAAAATCTCCCAGACCTGCTCCTGTAACTCCGGACTGTGGATCTTCAGGCTGTTCTTCATCCAGTTCTGCAGGTGAACAAAGCAAAGGTTAACGATCGTCCGTCAGGCAGAAGAAACTCGGATCCTCCCAGATCTTCACCTGAAACTTGGCTCTCTTCCGGGGCACGTTGTCATAGGCGCTGACCTGCCGCAGGACCTGCTGGAGTCTGGGCTGGATGCCGGGCCGCTCCATGGCCTCCTGGATCCTCTGGAGAAGAAGGACAGAAGCGTGAGCCATCCCAGAATCCCTTCAGACACACACACTCACACACACTTCAGCTCTAGTCACCTGAATCCACTGCTGCTGCTTCACGTCGCCTTTATTCGTCTTCGCCTGGAAGTCTCTGCCGCCGTATTTCTGATCTTCGCTGATGCACTTGTTGTGGTTCTTGTAATCATCGCCCCTGCAGACACACACACACACACACACACACACACACACACACACATCAGTCACATTCAGCACACACACACACACACACACACACACACACACACACACACACAGTCATCATAACTCACCTGAAGTCTTTTCCGCAGTCGATGCAGGACAGAACTTGACATCCGCGGCACTTCAGCAGGTGTTTCTCCACCTGAGCTTTCCTCAGAGACTCTCCGCAGGTGTCACACGTGAAGAACACCATCCTGACGACGACGATGATGATGATGATGAAGAGCAGCTGATCCTGAGAACATCATCATCATGGCCTTCAATCATACTGCATGTTCGTGTCATTCACCGTATTTTAATGCAAGCGTGAATGTGAGACTCGCTTCCATTTAATTTCTCTGTGCTTCATATTGAAAACTTATTAAAGTTCATTTCTGAAAGTCATTTTTAACTTTTAAACTTTTACTTTTTAATTCATGACTTAGGTAGGATGTCATAATAATTGACATTTTGTCATAATTTAAATTTTTTAAATCTAATAATTGACTTATGATGTAATAATTTCGACTTTAATGTCATAATCATAATCACTGGTCTGAAGCACAAACAGCTTTACTGGACTTTTATTCTTCCAGTTTTTCCCGAGAGCGGATCATGAACCGGAAGTCTCGCACATTCACAGAATATAACTCTTCCTCGTTGTAAAATAAGTGTATATAATGTTAATATCATGAATAAGTGGTTGATAATTGAGGCGTGAAGCTGTGATGCTGTACCTGATAGAGCAGAAGTGATTCTCTGATGATCCTGTGAGGAACTCGCGCGTGTTTCCTTCGCCGCAGATAACGAGCTGTAGGACTGGATTCTGATCCCGGTGCGGTTCTCCTGATCCGGTGATCGAGTCTCCGGTATCGACGGACTTCTCGTTGCTCTCAGTCACGATGGAAGCGCGCGCGAGTGTCTTGAATCACGCGTCGCCGGTTACACACGAGCACGTGGTGCCGCTCTGTTTTCACTCCGGACTGAAACACGAACATCAAATAATCCAGTTCCGCAAACACAATAAAAGTTAACAACGGAACGGGGTTTTCGGACAAAAAAGAAAACATTTAATTTTGTTACATAATATAGAATATGGAATTTATAAATGCCTAAAACAACAGTAAAAACAGTGTTATTTTAGTATTATTTATAGGTTTTATTAATATTTTGAATCATCTTGATAATATTTTCACCTTTTCTTTTTAATTTTAGTTTAATTTTTAGCGTGCTTTTGTCATTTCATTAGTTTTGTGTTTGTTAATATTTAGGTTTAATTTAGTTTGATTTCAGTTTGAGTTTTTATTTATTTACTGTTATTTCCATCATTTTAGTGCTTCAGTTTACACTTAATTTAGTTGCAAATAACCTTGGGTGGAATATATAAATAAAATATAAATAAAAACAATAATCCAACTCATGATGGGATGCAGCATAAGGTGAATTATATCGTATTGTAACGAAAAATGTAATTATATTGTAATTGGATGATCAAACAAAAGCCTTGCAATGATACAATTTATTCATAGAGTATATAGGTGTAAATGTATATACTTTATCCTCTTTGTCCCGTGTGAGACACAAGGCATGTAAATGTATATATCTGTGTTAATTTTAGATAAAACGGAATAAAAACAAAAACACTTTTATTGTGGATAAATTAAATGACGTCATCAGCGCGGCGCCTGTTCCTCCGAATGGAAGGTGAGAAGAGCGAGAATCTTTCTTCATTCTGCTTTAACGCGCAGCTCCGCTCGAACTGTTGCTTTGACTGTATTATTATAATATAATTCTGTATTATTCTGTCTCATAGACACGAGTGTTCGTTATATGGCGGGGATGAACGGTGTTTAACACGCGCAGATGGACAGTGTGTGCAGTCACAGCGTGTTCGTGCTGCAGCAGCTGCAGGAGCAGCGCATTCAGGGTCTGCTGTGCGACTGCATGCTGGTGGTGAAGGGCGTCTGCTTCAAAGCCCACAAGAACGTGCTGGCGGCCTTCAGCGCCTACTTCCGGTAACACGTGACGTCACTTTAAAATGATTTCAAAGAGTTATGGAAATATTATTAATATTATATTATTATTAGCTCTATTGAGCTGAAAAAGGGTTTTAAAAGGAGTCTTTGGATCTTCTTCTCTCGATTGTCTCTCCTCAGCTCTCTGTTCCAGAACTCTCCGGCACAGAAGAACGATGTTTTCCATCTGGCCATTCAGGACGTGAGCGGTATCGGGCAGGTTCTGGACTACATGTACACGTCACACCTGGAGCTCAACCAGGACAACGTTCACACGCTGATGGAGATCGCCCAGAGCCTGCAGGTCTCCAACTCAACAACTTCCCAGAATATGTTCAGAACATTCCTGAAACATCTTTGAAGTTTGTTTTTTGGTCAGCCAGGAAAATTTACTTTACAGAAATAGAACATTCTTTTTTAGGTTTGCAGAACATTTCCTTTAACGTTCAGGTAACGCTCACCAAACTTTCAGATAACGTTTCCTAACATTCAGGTAACGTTCAGATAACTTTCAGGAAACATTTTCCTAACATTCAGGTAACATTCATCTAACTTTCAGATAACATTTCCCTAACATTTAGGTAACATTCCCCTAACATTCAGGTAACGTTCACCTAACTTTCAGGTAACATTTCCCTAACGTTCAGGTAATGTTCACCTAACTTTCAGGTAACATTTCCCTAATGTTCAGGTAACATTCAGCTAACTTTCAGATAACATTTCCCTACCATTCAGGTAACATTCCCCTAACATTCATGTAACGTTCAGCTAACTTTCAGGAAACATTCCCCTAACATTCAGATAACGTTCACCTAACTTTCAGGTAACATTCCCCTAACGTTTAGGTAACGTTCACCTAACTTTCAGGTAACATTTCCCCAACGTTTAGGTAACCTTCCTCTAACTTTCAGGTAACATTTCCCTAACTTTCAGGTAACGTTCACCTAATGTTCAGGTAACGTTCACCTAATGTTCAGGTAACATTTCCCTAACGTTCAGGTAACGTTCACCTAACGTTCAGGTAACATTCCCCTAACGTTCAGGTAACATTTCCCTAACGTTCAGGTAACGTTCACCTAACGTTCAGGTAACATTCAGCTAACTTTCAGATAACATTTCCCTACCATTCAGGTAACATTCCCCTAACACTCATGTAACGTTCACCTAACTTTCAGGTAACATTCTCCTAACGTTTAGGTAACGTTCACCTAACGTTCAGATAACATTTCCCTAACGTTCAGGTAACATTTCCCTAATGTTCAGGTAACATTTCCCTAACATTCAGGTAACATTCAGCTAACTTTTAGGTAACATTCCCCTAACGTTTAGGTAACGTTCACCTAACTTTCAGGTAACATTTCCCCAACGTTTAGGTAACCTTCCTCTAACTTTCAGGTAACATTTCACTAACGTTTAGGTAACGTTCACCTAACTTTCAGGTAACATTTCCCTAACATTCAGGTAACGTTCAGCTAACTTTCAGGTAATGTTCCCTTTACACATCTTCAGAATGGCTGGTCTGTTTGTGTTGCAGGTGTTGAACATCCTGAACATGTGTCACGCGTTCCTGAAGCCCTGCATGTCGAGCGACGCGTCCTTCTCTCTTCCGGCCGAAGCGGCTCAGGATCAGGACTGCCTGTTGGGAGGCTCTCTGCCGTCAGAAGCGCATCTTCCTCCTCCCGCGGACGAGCAGCAGAAGCGAGCGCAGCCGGTGGAGACGGACCGCCAGCCGCCGCACGGCTACAAGCTCAGGAACTTCTACACCAGACAGTACTTCAAACAGAGCGGCAGCTTCCCGCCGGAGGAGCCGTTCCACACGAGCGTGAGCTCGACGCACGCATCCGATCCCCCGTCCGGCTCCGAGGCCACGCCCCCGCGCGTCCTGCGGCCGAAGAAAGATGTTTACCTGAAGAAGTTCAACTACCTGCGCTCGCACGTCAGTCCCGAGGAGGAGGAAGGAGAGCGCTGCGCCGGAGCCGACGCGCCGTGTGACCGGCGGGGGGTGACGGACGCCGCGACCTCTGACCTCTCTGTGACCTCTGATCCAGCAGAAGCATCTGAGCTGAAAACGACACCTGCGGCAGAGCCTGATGACGCGGAGTCCAGGGGTCACGACCAGAGGTCAGAGGTCAGCAGCAGCAGTAATAAGTATTGCTGTGAAGTGTGTGGAAAGACGTTTAAACATCCCAGCAACCTCGAGCTGCACAAACGCTCACACACAGGTGAGACACACACACACACACACACACACACACACACACACACACACACACACTCATCTGTTGTGACTCTCTCTCTCTCTCTGCAGGTGAGAAGCCGTTCCAGTGTAACGTGTGTGGTAAAGGATTCTCTCAGGTACGTTTGGTTCGGCTGCAGAATCTGAGATTTTTTTGATTAAAATGCTGTTTCTAACAAATTCCAGGTTTGCTGTGCTTGTTTAAAGGGCTGCAGGATTTAGCAGAAAGTTTGTGATTATGTATAAATATGAATATGAAATAATAATAATAATAATAAATAATATTTCTAAATAAAAAATATAAAAAATACTTAAATCTTATTTTACAGAGAAGTACTAAAATAATACATATTTTGATTTTGTTAGTTATAATTTTATTATTATTTAATAAAATAAAAATAATAAAAACTCTAAAATTACAATTAAATGACTTGTTTTAACTTCTTAATTTTCAAACATTATGAAGTATTTCAGTGTTTATTGTAAACTATTTATCGCTGCACATCATCATTATTGTGTTAAATTCATGTTCTGGTAATCTTGAATCAGCATCTCTTCTCTTCTCTGATGATGAGGGCGGGGCAACCTGTCACTCACATGAGATCCACCAATAGCAAACCACAACATCCAATCAATTCCCCACAGACAAAATCAAGCCCCGCCCTACATTTGTTCTTGTTCCTGAAGCATTTGACTCAGATATACGACACAATAGAGAAGAAAAGACGAGCACAACTTCAGTGTCATGATGACTTCAAAGCTTCTCTTTTGTTGATCAGAGCGTCTCATTAGAAGTCTGTGAAGATTCACATCGTGTGTTTCCAGACGCGTGTTAAAGCGACTCAAACGGATGCAGACGGATGTTTTATTGTGATTAATCGTGCAGCCCTGCGTTCATTCGTGTGATTGGTGCTCATGTGTTCACAGGCAGGAAACCTGCAGACGCATTTACGCCGACACTCCGGAGAGAAGCCGTACATCTGTGAGCTCTGCGGGAAGAGGTGTGTGTTCATTTTGCTAGACTTTTTCAGTCTGGTGGAAAGAAAACATCCAAAATACACATTTAAGTGTTTATTTCATTGCTCTTCATCTATTTGCGTCTCTAGATTTCAGTTACAGTACATATCTTTAAAAGTTTTTTCCTCCACTTCAGCAGCACTTACACACACCAAAACTTACAGCTTTATTCACATCTATATTCTGAAGATTTTTACTGTGGGGTTTGTTCATATATCATTTACACTGATTTATAGAGCATTTTATTCCTAAAACATGGTGAAAATGTTTTTTTTTCTGTCTGTTGACAGTATTTTCTGATTTATGGAGCGATAAAAAGACAAATCCATAATTCCCTCTATAAAAACCTTTAACTCTAATATGTCAACAAAATCAAACAAGAATTTTGAATCTAACTTTATCCAATATTCAGATTTATTGTCTGGAAGTATATGCAAATGAGTGCATATTTAATTAGACAATGTGTCAAATGCATATTTAAACATAACATTTCAGAAAACTTCTAATACAAAAGTTGTCTCAATGTTCTGTGATCAGCTGACCTCATTAATGTCAGTGACTCATCACTCACTGCGTCTGTCGTTCAGTTTCGCGGCGTCAGGTGATGTTCAGCGTCACATCATCATCCACTCGGGGGCGCGGCCGCACCTGTGTGACATCTGTGGACGAGGTGAGCGTGAGACGAGAGACGCGTGAATGTTGAATGACTGACCGTCATCATCACATGACCTTCTGTGTCTTCAGGCTTCAGCAACTTCAGCAATCTGAAGGAGCACAAGAAAACTCACAGCACAGAGAAAGAGTTCACCTGCGAGCAGTGCGGGAAATCCTTCAACATGCAGAGAAAACTCTTCAAACACAAACTCAGACACAGCGGAGACAAACCCTACTGCTGCCAGACCTGCGGTAACACACACACACTCTCTCACACACACACTCTCACACACATTCACTCACTCAAGTTTTCAGAGTTGTTGATCATTCATGTGTGTGTTTGCAGGGAAGTGTTTCGCCGGCTCCGGTGATCTCCAGCGTCACGTGCGCTCTCACACCGGTGAGCGTCCGTACGCCTGTGACGCGTGCGGCAAGAGCTTCACACGCACTGCAGTTCTGCGCAGACACCGCAGCTCTCACTGCAGGCCGGCAGACGCAGGAGTCTCTCAGTCCAGCAGCGGCTCCCCGGCGCCGGCCCGACCCTCTGCAGCATCATCATCATCATCATCATCATCATCGTGTCTCTCGGTGGACAGATCTCACACTGACGGACTGTGCAGCAGCGGCGCGCTCTGGGGACGCGCCATGAAGACACTGCAGAGCGACACTGACGTCTGAATCATGTGATCGTCAGTGTTTCTCAGGGACAGACTCCAGTGGCTCAATTAAATGCTATTTATGAATACAGTGTGATTCTTCCATCATCTGCGTCTCAATGCGTCACTGCTGTAGATCAGCATGTTCTGTTTCAAAACCTGCTGTTTGCTGGTCAGACTCCTTTGAAACATGCCGGATACCGGTCAAAGGTGTGGAATAATTTAGATTTTATGATGTTTCTGAAAGAATCTCTTCTGTTAACAGAGACTGTTTATTTGATCAAAAATACAGTAAAAACTGAAATATTATTATAATGTAAATCAGCTGTTTTCAATGTGAATATATAGTAAAGTGTAATTTATTCCTGTGATCAAAGCTAAATTTTCAGCATCATTACTCCAGTCTTCAGTCACATGATCCTTCAGAAATCATTCTGATATGATGATTTGATGCTCAAGAAGCATTTATGATTATTATCAATGTTGAAAACAGTTCAGATTTCTGTGCAAACTGTGATACTTTTTATTTTTCAGGATTCTTTGATGAATAGAAATTTCAAAGAACAGCATTTATTTGATCTTTTGTAACATTATAAATGTCTTTACTGTCACTTTTGATCAGTTTAATGCATCCTTAAATTAACTTTTTTTAATCTTGCTGACTTGCAAACTTTTGAATTGTAACGCATCACGGTTTCCACAGAAATACATGTTTTTAAAGAACAGTAATTATTTTCAGGCAGTATTGTAAGTTCAGTTGAGAAGGATATATAAATATAATTAATAAAAAGAACATTAAAATTATTTCTTACCTCCTGAATAGATGTGAATGTCACGCTGAGGACAGATTTATTCAGGAATATTGAATCACTGTAAAACATTCACAGAAATAAGAAACGTCTGCTGTCCTCATGACAGTATAAACCTCTGGTGTTTCTTCTTCATGTGCTTTAAGCTTCACTGTTTTCAGCTGATACTGTCAACAAATACCTGACGGGATTCTGACTAAAACAAAAGTTTGATCAGGAACACAATAACACACACATGCTGATCTACAGCAGTTACACACATTCATCTGCAGTTTAAAATCAAATCACTTTTATTTCTTTCTTTTTCTTTTTTTTTTTTTTTAATGTCCATATCTTACATATATTTAGGATATTTAAGCCTATTATTATGGCCTTGGATTTGGTGAACACACACTACACTAAAATCACTACAGAAATAAACATGACTCCAGAAATTCATCACCATAGTATAGAAGCCCATTTCTGCATAAGACAAAAAATAAAGCCTTGGTAAATCATAATTATGACATGAAGTGTCAAAATTGACAATTAATGAGATTTAAAAAAAAAAAAAAAAAATCAAAATTATGACAGTTAAAATTATGACATTAAACAGTTGAAATTGTGACAGTCAAAATTGACATACAAAGTAATAATTATGACATACTAATGAGATTATGATATCAGAAAGTTGAAACTGTGACATTAAAAATCAATTATGACAGTCAAAGTTGACATACTACATCATAATAATGAGATTAAACAGTTGACATGATGACCAAGTCAGAATTATGATGGAAGTCAGTTATGACAAGTCTTAATTTTGACTGATGTCAACTTTTTATGACAATTTCAATTTCATTAATTTTATTATGAATTACCATCTTGGCAGAAATGGGCTTCTGTAGGCTTGTCAGGTGGCTCTTCCCTCAGATGCGTCAGCTGTTCGTCACTGATGTCAGACTCGTTACTGTCAGTGAACAAACACAGCATCTTAACGAACTTCTCACACCAATTAATCTAGAGTTCAACTGTGTGATTCGACTGGTATCATGAAATCACTGAACAGACCCCAGAGAGTTTGAACTGAGAACGGTTTATTGAATATTATTTCATATGCTCCACATTCAGATGATTTGCTTCAGTTCCTTCAGCCGTCGTACCAGTCCAGAAACAGCAGCGAGAACGAGCACATGACCAGGAAGAAGAGAATCCACACACGGAAGCCGGCGTTATTCTTGATGGCCTGAGAAACACGTGAAGAATCAAGATCCACATACTGTAAGAACGCCACGACAAATAAAGTGTGTGTGTGTGTGTGTGTGTGTGTGTGTGTGTGTGTGTGTGTGTGTGTGTGTGTGTGTGACAAATAAAGCTACACGATTCATTATTACGTTCATGTTGGTTTCATTTTTTTTTTAATGAAAAACAGTTTAACAAAAGTCTTGATTTACTGACTCTAAAAATGGACAAATGAGTGTGGAAGCCCATTCCTCGCACAAAAGAAAAAAACAATCATACTTTAATAAATCATATTTATACTAAATCATAATTACAAGACTAAAGTCAAAATTATAATCTAAAATATTTGTCAGAATTGGGACTTTTTAAGTCATAATTTCAACTTAGTATGTCAATTTTGACTCATAATTCTATCATTTTAAGCCAAAATTTATACTTTTTAATCATAATTATGACAGTATGTAAATTTCAACTTTTGTCAATTTCAACTTTTTATGTCATAATTCAATTATGATTTACATAAGCATGATTCTTTTCTTGTAGGGGAAAATCTTACTTTAGGAAAGTGATTTATTGTGTGTGTGTGTGTGTGTGTGTGTGTGTGTGTATTGGTTTTCTAACCTCTCTAATATCTTCATTTCCTTCTTTCACATTTTCTGTTGCACCAACAACCAGTTGATGAATGCTGTCGATCTCAGTCTCCTGTAACACACACACACACACACACGCACACGCACACACACACACACACACACGCACACGCACACACGCATAAGATCTGTTTGTTGTTAGAAAGACAAAAGTTTTTGAAAGTTCAATGTTTAACCAGAGCTTTACTATGGGATCGAGATTTCACCAAAAGTTTTTCAGTCACAGATCAAAAAAATAATAAGCGTGAACTGAAATTTTAAAAACGTGTAAAAATACATTGAACAAAACTGAAAAATGAATGCAAAGTTATCAGAATAGCAAACAACGACAGTAATAACAAGAAGCAAAACACTCATTTTTGGTCAAAATTGAAAGATTTAAACTACAACAAGCGTGTGTCTTTGACTGATGACAGTGTTTTAGCTTGTGGTTTATTAAAATCACACTCATTTATTCTATTAAAGCTACACTAGAGCACTTTTTTGATTAAAAAATTTAATTATTGAGAGTGAAAAAAAAATCAATCTTCAAAACCATGAAAATACACTTTCATAAACCAATAAGAATGATTTATATTTCAGAGCTGTACACAGAGAACATGATAAAAACTGACCCTGGATCATTCAAAATAGAAAAAACAGTTATTTATTACTAGAGAAGTGGAAGAACAACCAAAACAAAGATCTTTTGTAAGACGCATGCAGTGTTATTCTTCACCACTAGAGGGACGAAAGCTTTAAAAGAGATTTTACAGGCGATTCTCTCTTTGTTCCCTGAAAGGTCATGAACCCTGTGTGAGACCAGTCTGACCTGATGAAGAACTTTCTCAGCGAAGATTTCCTGCAGACGAGAGATTTCCACAACCTTCCCCTCGATCTGCCTGTAACACACACACACACACACACACACACACACACACACACACTCTCTCAGTGTTATTCACTCATAATGCTGGATTGTAATTCTGTGTCTGATGACTCTAAACTGCACTGTAAAAAAGCTGAATTCAGACTACTGAAGTACGTTTCACAAGAAAATACCATTTCAGTCTTTCCATTTCAAACTTCAACGTGTTCCTTGCCGTTTCTTTGTAATAATTTGTGAAATTTACTAGCAATTTCTCAGTGAAAACCATTTCAAAGCCATTTTTTCAGTGTTTCTCAGTAAGAATGAATCATTTACAGTCTGATCAACATTTCAATAATTGTGTGATCAATGATAATAACAGCAGAATGTCACCTGACTTCATCCAGCAGACTGTTCATCTCCCCGACCAGCCTCTGATTCTCCTGCTCGAACTAACACACACACACAGTGATTACTGCACCAGTGTGATGAAGTGTGTGTGTGTGTGTGTGTGTGTGTGTGTGTGTGTGTGTGTGTGTGTGTGTGTGTGTGTGTGTGTACCATCTGTATCTCCTCCGGTGAAAGGTCATCTTCGACTCTGTTTTCCTCCCACAGATCCACATGACCGTCTGAAACGGGTTTCTCTGTAACACAAACTCTCATTTCTCTTTCAGATGTCACGGACCCCAAAAATTTAAAAGGCAGCTGAATATTTTCATGTATAAAGACCCAAATATATTGTGAAGAAATATTATTATAATCTGTAAAATATTTATTTTCTATTGCATTACATTATGTGTGTGTGTGAGTGTGTGTGTGTGAGTGTTAATGTGTGCGAGTGTGTGTGTGTGTGTGTGTGTGTGTGTGTGTGTGTGTCAGTCTCACCGCTGTTCTCCTCTCCGTCGCTCTGGTGTTTGTCTTGACTGATCTGCTCCGGTTCTAATCTGGATCTGGAAACACATCCAGTGTGAATCGCTCATGTTCATGTCAGTAATGATCACACTGAATGCGTCTTCATAAAGCATGTGTTGTCTTACAGATTTTTCACATTTTAGTATTAAAAAAAAAAAAGGTGTAAATCTATCAGTGCAGCGAGACAAAAATACAGTCATACCGAAGTTACGTGTTTCTGATAAAACTATTATGTGAAGCTGTGGAGGGAAAGAGTTATAATGTGTGTTAAAACTGATGAAACATTAAAACAGTTTGTGCTTATTTTTCTCTTAAACACGTTACAATATGGTACATTTATGAAACATTTTGTGGCAAAAAAAAAAGAATTACTTGTAAAAATGAAGATTTCATTTGATTTTAAAACTGAATTTGTCCGCCGCTGAATCATCACCTGAGCCGCACATAAAACCTAAAAACTCTCATTCAGAGATGTGCATTTATTACATGGACGGAGTAAGAACAATAGTCATATATATCTCTCATAGTCTAAACATGTATATGAAGGATAAAGATTGTTCTCTTGTGTTGAACTGAGTCTATGAAGCAAACTGATGCTGAAATATCCACAGAATGAACAATAACTCTGTGATGAGAGTTTATCTGTTGAATCAGTCGCTCAGAATCGGCAGTACAAAGAAAAACTGACGTTTTATTTCAAATGAAGTGTGTTATAAAATATTCAGTGTAAATAATTATAGTTATTAAGAATAGTGCACAGATTTCAAACATCAAGACATCCTGAGACAGAGAAAGAGAACAAAGATTCACTGTTCAGAGAAGAAAAGTTCAGCATTAGTTGTGAAACTATGATATTCTAGAACAATCGTTCCATGTATTTGTATGATTTCATCACTAACACACATAAACATGAAGATCATGAACTAACATTAAGCATTTTTAAATCTTGGTTTATGTAAATTAATTTATAATACTAAAATTAATTCAGAACTAACATGATACCTCTTCAAATGAACATTAACGAACAAATGTGTGAAAAAGATATTCATTAATTCATGAGGCTTAATTTAGAATGAAACGCGATCATGTTAATGTGGAGATGATGAATCTCCAGCAGAAGTGATGAAGATGTATTTGTGTTTATGTGTGTGTTTCTTTCACTTACAGTCTCTTCTTGTCCACGACTCTCTTCACACGTACAGCTCTCTGTTCAGAATACAGTTTACACACACCTGCACACACACACACACACACACACACACACACACACACACACACATTATGAGCCGGTGTGTTATCATCTACATGTGTGTGTGTGTGTGTGTGTGTGTGTGAGAGTGTGTGTCTGTACCTTTAAGATAACCCTCTATCAGATCCAGCACTGCTGCACGATGATCCTTCACCTGTGTGGAGACCTGCTGTTTGTTCACTAGACACACACACACACACACACACACACACACACACACACACACGCACACAGAGACACACACACACACACACACACGCACACAGAGACACACAGAGACACACACACCATCAACATCATACACTGACATTTGGCAACCAGAAAGTGTCTTTATTTACACTGCCAGATTTCTTAATGTTTCTCAAAGTCTCTTCTGCTCACCAAAGTCACTTTTGATCAATGTAATGTGTCACTGCTGAATAAAAGTATAAACTTTTAATCTTTTTTTTAATATTACTCACACCATACTTTGAAACCGAACAAACGTGATGTTTCTGAAAAGTGTGTTAATGCTTTCTTTCTTTAATGGCTCTTGGATTGATACTACATTATATTAAAACAAGTAAATGACGCAGTGAAGTGTGTGACGCAGTGACGCGTGATGCAGTGAAGTGTGTGACGCGTGATGCAGTGAAGTGTGTGACGCAGTGACGGGTGTGACGCAGTGAAGTGTGTGACGCAGTGACGCGTGATGCAGTGAAGTGTGTGACGCAGTGACGCGTGATGCAGTGAAGTGTGACGCAGTGAAGCGTGACGCAGTGACGGGTGTGACACAGTGACGCGTGATGCAGTGAAGTGTGTGACGCAGTGACGCGTGATGCAGTGAAGTGTGTGACGCAGTGACGGGTGTAACGCAGTGAAGTGTGTGACGCAGTGACGGGTGTGACGCAGTGAAGGGTGTGACGCAGTGACGCGTGATGCAGTGAAGTGTGTGACGCAGTGACGCGTGATGCAGTGAAGTGTGTGACGCAGTGACGGGTGTAACGCAGTGAAGTGTGTGACGCAGTGACGCGTGATGCAGTGAAGTGTGTGACGTACTCTCAGATCGCAGCTGGCCGATGGCGTCTGAGCAGGTCCTCATGAAGATCTGAGCATCCTGGTCGATTTGATCTCTCTCGCTGTCCGTCATCCGGGACACGTCCGAACACAACACACTGCGCACACACACACACACACACACACACACACACAGACAGACGTGTTGTTAACGGGATTCATTCACGATGATTAAAGTTAGTCACCGAACGATCAGATGACGTTCACTGACCTGCCGGCGTTCACATAGTCCTTCCTGTGCTGCAGCAGAAAGTCCTTCAGCTTTGAGATGTTTGAAATCTACAGAATAAAGAGCAGAAATATCAGATGTTTATAAAGCGCTGCATCAATATTAATTCAAGAGAAACGACAGCACAACCTGAAAGTGACCCACACACACACTGAGACTGACAGACGGAGTAAAGAGATGTTTTGCTAACGTTGCTGAAATGTTTCTGCTCCTTTAATAACAGCAATTATGTAATTGCTGCAGTTGTAGAATTTGACCTGAACAGAATCACTTAATAGTGACTCAAACACACACACACACACACACACACACACACACACACACACACACACACACAGGTGAAACACACTCATGACATCAGTGGAGGTCTAATCCTGGCGGCTGGAACAACACCATCAGACGGGTCAGAGGTCAGAGGTCGGCCGCTGTTCACACACTCATTTTCATGAAGCTTTAAGAAATCAAACGTTCCCAGCAGCAGCTTTGAGCCTCAAAAGAGTGTCTGTGATTCATCTGAACGTCTGACAGCAAGAACCAGACAGAAACAAAACAGAGACCTCAAGATCACATGACCACTGACAAATCACATGACTACAGATGGACAGACAGACAGACAGCCTGTATCTGTCACTGATGCTCATGTCAATCCGACTCAGATCCAGCAGATGCTGAACAGGGATGCAGGATTTGATCCCATTCAGACTCAGAGCATCAGTGAGTCACTCCACAGATTCTGTCCTCACCAGCAGAGAGCAGCAGTGACCCGCCGTCATCTGAACGAGTGTGTGTGTGTGTGTGTGTGTGTGTGTGTGTGTGTGTGTGTGTGTGTGATTCCCGCAGTGGGCCTGGAGGCCTTGCAGGAGGGCAGAGAGATCAATTGCTCTGGTAATTTAAGAGTCTAAAGAGCAAGTAATACCTAAACAATGAGCCCAGCGAGTGTGTGTGTGTGTGTGTGTGTGTGTGTGTGTGTGTGTGTGTGTGTGTGTGTGTGTGTGTGTGTGTTGGGGGCTAAAGGAGACAGTCTGCCTGGCTACATTTAATCTCATCATCAGAGACCCTCCGTTTACCTCACACACACACACACACGGAGCGAGTGTAAAGGTGGATTCTGTGAAGTCACGCGTCCGTTCACTTTTCCTCTGACCACGTCGCCATAGAAACCTGATAGCGATCATTGGTGACAGGGTTTGGGTCAGTTTGGGGTTTTTGTCGCCGGTTCAGTTTCCACTCGAGGGAGGAATCGTTCCCGCGGCACAATACTCTCTTTATGAGTCCGACAAACGCTTTATGATGTTCCACTTTATTGGGCTTTTGAAGCCGCAGGATTAAAGGTGACTGTAGTTTAACACAGAGAACTTAAACACGAGCACACAAACACAAATCATGTTTCACAACCACTGAAATACCATATCAACACCAGAGAGAAAATCATGCTCCAGCAAATCAGAATTATGACATAAATAGTCAAAATTATACTCATGAGATGAAAAGTTGAAATTATGACTTAAAAAAATTCAAAATTGACAAAACATCATCATTATGAGACAGCCAAAAAGTTATAAAAAGGTCATAATTATGAGATAAAAAGCTGAAATTATGACATACTAAAAAAACTGAAATATATCTTTTTAAATTGAAATGATAATAAAAGTAATAATTAGGACTTAGAATCCCAACTGTTTAAACATCACAATTGTAATTTATATAAAAGCATGATTTTCCTCTTCCACAGAAAACAGATCTGAATCCAGCGGCGCTCGTACATGAACCCGCGCTCATGATGAATGACTCACTCGTTTGTTAGTCTTAAAAACGAATGTGTTTACAATTCACTTATTGCCGTTATTGAATGAATTTACCCCGAGAGCTCAAAGAGTTTGTTGAATTTGCAGAGCTGATTAAAGTGATTCAGTGTTTACAAAAGATTCATTCAGAAAACCCACCGCGAGCTGATTGAACCAACAACACAAACACAAACATCATCATCATCATCATCATCATCAGAGAACATCAGGCAGTGATTTCACCTGAGCCGCCCGTCACTGGAGACGGCAGCAAATCACATTCAGCAGTTTCTCCTGCAGAACTAAATAAACTCATATGGATCTTTTTGTTCTCAGATGTTGATCATGAAGAAATAAAGAACAGGAGCTCTGACAGAATCCAGAGAGGGTTATTGAACAAAACCTCACAGGTTTCATAATACTCAACTTCACCACATAAATTAATAATAACACTTTATACAACTTCTATAAGTATAATTTTATCCGCACACATGCAGTACACTTACATAAAGCACTATATATCAAATCTCAACTGCGTGTTTGTTTATATTGTAGAAAAATGTAACTATATTACCGTCCAGATCTAATCTGATAAATGTGACTATAAGGCTTGAAGATATTAAGGTATTATAAACATTAACATCAGGATTTTGTGAATTATGAAAATCTCTACACAAATAAATGTGACTTGAATTGATTCACAAACACATCAGCCTTTTTCTGACACTCATCAACACTTCAACATACTAGATCAAAATTATGGCATACTAAATACAAATTATGACATAGAAATTAATAATTAAAAAGTCCAAATTATGAGATAAAAAGTCGGATAAAAAGTAAATTATGAGAAAGTCAAATAAAAAGCCAAAATTATGAGATAAAAAGTCATAGTGTCAAAATTATGAGATAAAAAGTCAAAACTATAAGATAAAATGTCAAAATTATGGGATAAAAAGTCAAATAAAAAGTCAAAATTATGAGATAAAAAGTCAGATAAAAAATCAATTATGAGAAAGTCAAATAAAAAGCCAAAATTATGAGATAAAAAGTCATAAAGTCAAAATTATGAGATAAAAATTCAGATAAAAAGTCATAATTATGAGATAAAAAGTCAAAACTATGAGATAAAATGTCAAAATTATGGGATAAAAAGTAAATTATGAGATAAAAAGTCAAAGTCAAAATTATGAGATGAAGTCAGATAAAAAGTCATAATGAGACAAAAGTCATAATTAATTAAACAAAATGTCAAAATTATGAGAAAAAATGTCAAATAAAAAGTCATAATTAAGAGATAAAAAGTCAGTCATAATTATGAGACAAAAGCTATAATGAGGAGATAAAGAGAGATAAAAAGTCATAATTAAGAGATAAGTCAGATAAAGTCAAAATTATAGGATAAAGTCAGATAAAAAGTCATAATGAGACAAAAGTCATAATTATGAGACAAAAAGTCAAAACTATGAGATAAAATGTCAAAATTATGGGATTAAAAAGTCAAATAAAAAGTCATAATTATGAAACAAAAAGTCAGATAAAAAGTCAATTATGAGAAAGTCAAATAAAAAGCCAAAATTATGAGATAAAAAGTAAATTATGAGATAAAAAGTCATAAAGTCAAAATTATGAGATAAAAATTCAGATAAAAAGTCATAATTATGAGACAAAAAGTAAATTATGAGATAAAAAGTCAAAGTCAAAATTATGAGATAAAGTCAGATAAAAAGTCATAATTATGAAACAAAAAGTCAAAACTATGAGATAAAATGTCAAAATTATGGCATAAAAAGTCAAATAAAAAGCCACAATTATGAGATAAAAAGTAAATTATGAGATAAAAAGTCATAAAGTCAAAATTATGAGATAAAAATTCAGATAAAAAGTCATAATTATGAGACAAAAAGTAAATTATGAGATAAAAAGTCAAAGTCAAAATTATGAGATAAAGTCAAATAAAAAGTCATAATTATGAAACAAAAAGTCAAAACTATGAGATAAAAATTCAGATAAAAAGTCACAATTATGAGACAAAAAGTAAATTATGAGATAAAAAGTCAAAGTCAAAATTATGAGATAAAGTCAGATAAAAAGTCATAATGAGACAAAAGTCATAATTATGAAACAAAATGTCAAAATTATGAGAAAAAATGTCAAATAAAAAGTCATAATTAAGAGATAAAAAGTCAGTCATAATTATGAGACAAAAGCTATAATGAGGAGATAAAAAGAGATAAAAAGTCATAATTAAGAGATAAGTCAGATAAAGTCAAAATTATAGGATAAAGTCAGATAAAAAGTCATAATGAGACAAAAGTCATAATTATGAGACAAAAAGTCAAAACTATGAGATAAAATGTCAAAATTATGGGATAAAAAGTCAAATAAAAAGTCATAATTATGAGATAAAACATCAGACAGATAAAAAGCCACAGTGATGAGACAGACAGATAAACTCCACTGCAGCTCAGATCAAGCACGCATCACGGCACTTTAGAGGCTCGGCTCTGGATTTGACAGCTTCAACATTCATCAAAACATCTTCTAACTATAATGAAGAGATTCTGTGAGCTGAACGACTGGAGACGCTCTGGAGTCAGAGGTCAATACTTCAGAAGACGGACACAAAAATGACCTTTCTGGATCCAAATAAACACTTCGGAATGACTAAATAGATTCAGGACAGCTGCATCTCTAAATATATATTTGTCAGAGTTTGGTTAATTTTGTAGGTGTAAAAGCCGTATTTAAAAGCGGCTGAACGACGCACAGTATGATTCACTGAATCTGTGTGTGCGCCTGGTCACATTCATTATAGTAATCATAATCTGAATAAATTCACATTCTTCACATCTCCTGCGAAACTTCAGCAAGTTCTGCTGGTGAATCCAAACACGCCAATTCAAGACGAAAACATCTGCCAAAGAATCACAACAGAGCGGTTTATTTTTCAGGTTCGGATCATCAGAGCGCTCGGGTCATTCTGCCGTATTTGCAGAAACATCAGAACTTCCCATCGTTCAGACGTCCTTCAGAGGTGAAGGAATCTCATGCGACCGATTGGGTTTCCATCAGTCCATCAAGCTCTCCGTGAGCACAGAAACATTCAGACGAGCTTGACGTTGTTTATTTTCCTTTCCCAGTTTTATCTGTCTTGTGAAGCGTCGCCGGCTGAAGAGAAGCTGAACATCTGCTGAGCATTAGACCCGGTTCTGCTGGACTAATCTAATATTCACTGGGTTTTGATCTTCCGCCTCTAATCACCGGCCGGCCGGGATCAGCTTTCCGAGAGAAACTGTTAGAAAGCCCAGCGAAAATGTTATTGCAGCATGTTTATGGAGTCAAAACTGAGCAGGAGCAGAAACACAGGATCGGATCGCAGCGGCCCTCGGCACACGGAGCAGTTCCTGTCGGAGCCAGAGAACTAACTTCAAACAGGTGTATTTACAGGAACACTGAACAAACAATCACCACGACAGGAGCAACAACAACACGTGCTGCTCCAGCGGTCCGAACGGATCCGGCTCCGTATCCGAGCCACGAGACACACGTACGGTTACGCCGACAGGATCGGTTAACTAGCCCGGGTCAGACGGGTCCGGGGAACGGTTTAGAGGAAAACGGTCAACATTTAAAAACAAATAAACAAAAAGATTAAAATAAATAAATAATTAAAAAATATATTAAAATAAATAAGTCTTAAATAAATAAAAAGATTAAAATAAATAAATGGATTAAAATAAACAAATAAATAAAAATAGATTAAGATAAATACTCAAATAAATAAATGAATAAATAAGTAAAAAGATTAAAATAAATAATTAAATGGATTAAAATAAATAAATATTGAAAAATAGATTAAAATAAATAAGACAAAAATAAATAAATAAATAAAAAGTTTAGAATAAATAGATTAAAATAAATAATAAAAATTAGATTAAAATATACAAATAATAAACAGTACAGAACTATAGTGGTTAGGGGAAAAAATAATAAACGAAATATCTTCTAAAACAGCCCTAATATTTGACACATATTTACAATATTCCAAGTACTGAAAAGCCTTGGGGAAAAGTGAAGTGGTTTTTATACATAAAAATGTACATCTTCCTCAGTTTAAACTGATCATTTATGAGGACTGAAACTGAACCAGAACGACATCTGAAATGATTCATCATCAGAGAAGTTTGTCAGTAAATAATCAAATATTTCAGTTTTCAACTATTTAAAAAAAAAAAAAAAAAAAAAAAAATCGCAATATGATAAATCGTTCCCTGAATCACTGCAGTGTGAATGAAGACTGGAGAGTGAATCTGGAGTCAGTCTCAGTTTGATCTCAAGCTCGTCTGAGTCTCACTGTATGAACACGTGTGTGTGTGTGTGTGTGTGTGTGTGTGTGTGTGTGTGTGTGTGTGTGTGTGTGTGTGTGTGTGTGTGTGTGTGTGTGTGTGTGTCTCGCAAATGTGTATAATGTGTGATGGAAATATTTTATGTCAACATGAAATGTACAGAAAATGCAGACTAAGGATGCTCAGGTCAAAGACCAGTCACATGATTAGCTTAGATCATTACAAACCAATCACCAGAACAAATCACAGTGATGAAGACATTGATTTTTACTCAACTGTAAGACTTAAATGTGCATGTATCTTTCTATTCATTGAGACTCACTTGGTTGTTGTGACCAGTGATCTCCCGGCCGTAAATAAAACTTCATTTCTACAAAGAGCAACTTGGAAGTCGTGTCAGGTATATGCTGCGCAGCTAAATAGAAGATCCTACGCTCAAAAGACAACAAAAGTAACAGCCAAGTGTGATTGAGGTAGTGAGGAATAGAAGTACTAAATATTCTATGCTCAAAAGACAACAAATGTAACAGCCAAGTGTGATTGAGGTAGTGATAGTAGCTTCTTGACGGGACGCCGTCACCATACTTCAGGGAAGTATTGGATTGTATTTTAAGTATTCAAGAATTCAGGGAATTACCACGAGATACTGTAGAATTTTATTAACAACTAGGAGTTGTTTAAATTGTCAGTGGTGAAGTCAGATTGTATTGAGAATTTCCACGACAGTTTTGGCGAGCCTAGCCAGGAGGCCTGAGGATCTTCTCCCTTCACCGACGGGAAAGGGAAGCTTTTTTTCTTCCTCTTTTATCACTGATTTAAATCACAAGAGGAGACATTTTCCTCATATTTCAAACTGACCAAAACCCGTCGGAGGAGGGGGACAAATCCTTTCACGGCCTCGAAGAACTTGTAAGGTAAGACAGACTACAACTTGCTCTTTTTTTGAATGAAATAATAATTATAATAAAAATAATAATAATAATAATAACAACAATTCTGAAATATCAGAACTGAGATCTCAGGTATAGAATTATATGAATGAAATAGATTAAGAAATATCCCATATCCTAAGAAAATATAATAAAAAATTGTAGTTTGATATTGTTTTATATATTGATGCATCACCGAGTATGATACTGCATTGAATGTCTGAAGTTGGGTGACCAAGATAAAAAAAAAAAAAAAAAAAAAAAGAAAAGAAAGGAAATTTTGACAATTTTTTTTTTTTAATATTACACTTTTATATAGAAACTCTATTCCTACTCAAACAGGAATCAGGGGAATTGTAGAAATACATTGAGGCACTGAAAAAAATAATAATAACACTATCACTACTGTTTTTCTACATTTTTGCAAAAAAAGAATTTACTTGCTTTCACACTTTAAAAAAGAAAAGGAAAAAAAAAAAAAAAAAAAGGGATCTTTCTCTATTTTTCCTTTCTGCAAAGAAGAATTGCTTAAATAGAATGGGGAATTGCTGTGGTAAACCAGATGTGGTCCTTGAATTGAAGGGACCCTAAAAAAAAAAAAAAAAAAAAAAAAAATGGAATTTGAGTAATGGACAAATTGAACAGATACAATAGTGGACAAAATTGACAAAAGGGTATTTTGACTGATGCGGTACTCTGAGTGTTTCAATTCTAGAAGAAGCCAGAAAGCAGTTGCCTTCGAAGCAGCAGAAGCAGGTAGACTGGATGCTGTTCAACAAGTGGGAGAGAGAAGCAGAGCAGTGGGCAGAGCAACAGAAACTGCAAAGAAAATGTCCCACAGAACCTGCAGCTCTTAACGCAGTGCAAACCACAAAGCAGAATCCGGAAAATGAAAATAAGGATGTGGAATGCGTAAGCCATTGTCCCCTTCCCTACAGACTCTTGACTGATCAAAGTGTCCAGGCAGCTGCAACTGAGGAAGCAAAGGTCCCTTCTGCCCCAGTCAATGATAAGGAAAAGATTAAACCTGATGACAGTGACACAGAGACTGATGAGCCGACTTATGAGCCGACTGATACTACAGGAGGAGGTTAAAAAAAAAAAAAAAAAAAAAATCAAATTGCAAGAGAGAATATTCAAAGGAACTTTTGCTTCATCACTTCCTTTCAAAAAAAAAAAAAAAAAAAAAGTGATGAGAAACATAACAACAAGATCCAAGGCCAGACTGGGGAGTCGAGAAGCATGGAGAAGGCCTTGTCTTTTCCTGGAGAAGGAGAGCCTAAATGGGTGGAGCGAACTTAGAACTCTTGGAACTTAGAGGAACTTTCAAATGTGGCTGCTGCACGTCTGGACCTAGAAAAGGGTGTGGAGCAGTTTATCAGAGCAGAGGAGAACATTGATGCCACATACAGACCCACAGGCCGAGACTGGGCAGCTATCTTCAGCAACAAGTTGGCTTTGAAATGGACTGAGGTATGTGGAACTGGTGAAGATGCTTTTAACTCATGCAAGCACTGTAAGAATGAATGCAGGTGCAGAGGTAACTGACACTCCTGGGAAGCAGACTGCTTGGAACAGGATGACTGCCAGAATGAGGCTGGCATACCCCACACGTCTTGACTGGGGTGCAATCACAAAGCAGCTGAAGGGAGTCAAGAAGACCACCAGAATATGCCATCTCCAAGAAACTGCCAAGGTCCATCATATCAGTGGAAAACTGCTGCTGCTGAGTCTGTGATGAAAGAGGACATTGGGCCAAGGATTGCCAAAGAGAGAGGAAACAACATCTCAAACATGAACCATCTTCTCCCTCCCTTTGGTTTCCATCATCAAATGTGAGAGACCATGAAGAGGACAAGGTGAAAGATGGTTTGCCAGTTCCAGGTGACGAACCACAAAATTCCTACGTGCCAGGAGTCCAGGACAGTGGATCTGGGTCAGAGACTTTCGGAGGAAGGCGTGGCACTGTCCGAGGTAGATTGGGCCATGAGATAATCCTGACAATCAACACTGCCATCAAGGTTGACAAGGATGATACCTGGATTCACGTGTCGGACTGCAAACCTCACTAACCTGACAACACGTAAACAGAGCTGAGGAACTACACCTGCTGAAAAGATCTCGCAACATCTCTGAAATGAAAATGTTGAGACATCTGTGGGGCCAGCCAGACAAGCATGGAGTCTGGGATCAACTTTGGGCCAGCAAATGGTTCTGATTTTGTGCAATAACAATTCCAGTAATAATGTTATCTCAATTTTTAGGATCAATTACAAAGTTTGTTTTATGCTTTTATTACTTATTCTGCTTTTCATAGCACTACTGCTAAATGTATTCATGCATTAATGAAAAAAGTTAATTCAAGAAGTATTAGGAGAGCGGGAAGGACAGTACAAATGGTTAAGTTCGAGGAAAAAGTTTTTGATACTTGGAGAACAGAGAGAGCTGAAGATGAAGTCAGAGGATTTTAGAAAGAAACTGTATGGGAAGATGAAGGTCAAAAACAAGTCATTTTATGAGATAATGCAACCGGATTTGAGAATGTGATCGTGTAAAAACGATCAGAGGGGGGAATGTGATGGAAATATTTTATGTCAACATGAAATGTACAGAAAATGCAGACTAAGGATGCTCAGGTCAAAGACCAGTCACATGATTAGCTTAGATCATTACAAACCAATCACCAGAACAAATCACAGTGATGAAGACATTGATTTTTACTCAACTGTAAGACTTAAATGTGCATGTATCTTTCTATTCATTGAGACTCACTTGGTTGTTGTGACCAGTGATCTCCCGGCCGTAAATAAAACTTCATTTCTACAAAGAGCAACTTGGAAGTCGTGTCAGGTATATGCTGCGCAGCTAAATAGAAGATCCTACGCTCAAAAGACAACAAAAGTAACAGCCAAGTGTGATTGAGGTAGTGAGGAATAGAAGTACTAAATATTCTATGCTCAAAAGACAACAAATGTAACAGCCAAGTGTGATTGAGGTAGTGATAGTAGCTTCTTGACGGGACGCCGTCACCATACTTCAGGGAAGTATTGGATTGTATTTTAAGTATTCAAGAATTCAGGGAATTACCACGAGATACTGTAGAATTTTATTAACAACTAGGAGTTGTTTAAATTGTCAGTGGTGAAGTCAGATTGTATTGAGAATTTCCACGACAAATGTCATGTGTATTACACTGGTATTATGACATAAATATGAAATATAAGGACATTTCATGAGTCTTCATATTTAAAATAGCTGTAAAAACACACTAAACAATGTTTTATTAAAAATGTAAAAATGCAGACAGTGATGGTTAGGTTTAGGAGTAGAGGTAGAGGAGGAGGAGAGAATGTACAGTTTGTACAGTATAATATCAAAATTGACATCCCAGTCAGAATCTGGATCAAAATATTCACATCAGTAACAGAAGCCATCGCTCTGCGGGTCAGAGGTCACTGAACGGACAGAGACTCTGCAGACCGAAGTACAGCGCAAAACCCCAAATAACGCGATTATACACACTTATAATCACAGTTCAAAAAAAGGGCCATTAAATTCCACACCCGAACTACAAGAAACGTCTTTACTACACTAACCAACACGTCTGACTGAGAGTAAAAACTTAATCATAAAAGTAATAATAAGTAATAATAAAACTAATCATAAAACACAAGAAGAAAAACTGGAATGTTATTTGGCCCTAAACCGACACAGACTGACCGGCTGTGTGTCCACTGCAGAGACTCATCTTTCTGACATCTGTCCTAAATATGCTCAGATTAGAGACTCTTTCTAAACCCATTTCAAACAAAGACTTCCATCAGAAACCAAATATGGACAAATTCCCGGCTGTGTGAGGAACACTTCTACAATACAAGATTAAACATTTTTATTGCTTTTTAAATCTCTATTCCATTATATTTTATTCTAGATTTAACACACTTTGGCAATGTAAAGATTGCTTTCACCATGACAATGAAGCTTATGCGTGTGTGTGTGTGTGTGTGTGTGTGTGTGTGTGTGTGTGTGAGACATGGGTATGACATAGTTATTACAAGAAGAGGTGACTTATGAGGTCATTACTCCATGTCTCCACTTTTCATAAGGCTTATAAATCACACAGAATGAGTTTTTGTGAGAAAGTAAAAGTGTGCACAGTTTCCTGTGATGGGTAGGGGGAGAGAAAATACAGTTTGTACAGTATAAAAACCATTACGCCTATGGAATGACCCACAATTCACAAAAACAAACCTGTGTGTGTGTGTGTGTGTGTGTGTGTGTCTGTCTCACCACTTCTTTAGCTTTGCTGCTGAAGCTGTCTCTCTCTCTGTCTCTCTCTCTCTGTCTCTGTCTGCTTCTCTTCGCTCCGCCGGCTTCATCTCTGTTGTTGGACTCGATCAATCCAAGCGCTTTATTCCGCGTTTTCACTGTTTTCACGCTCGCTTTGAATAATAATGTTATGTCGGCAGCCATGACTGACACGTCGCCGCTCTGACGTCACCCACCGGCGACACGCGCTCAAAGAACGGAAGTGCCTATTTCCATGGTTACGCAACAGCAGTACACAGCGCAGAGAAAAGCAGTAAAACTGTAAAAATAATACAATTAAACGAACTAAATACATGTATTCATTCACTCATTCTTTCTTTTACATGGTGGCTGTTTTATGCCATGATCTGACTCATTTTTCTGCCTGTAGTAGATTATGTTTAATATGTACATTGAACACAATTTGCTTTTATTTAATGTATGATATTGTGTTGTGTTATTCTACGTGACAAAGTGTTTGAAATACAATTAATAAAAATAATTAAAATCAATAAATCACTTTTTAAACAAACAAATAATAAATTAATACATTAGATTATAATACAAAAAAATAAATACAATTTAATAAAAAATAATAACATAATACATTTTATTAGGAGCATTTAAATAAATAATAAATAACTAGATAAAAAACATTAATTAAATAAATCAAATTTGATTGATTTTGACTTAAAAAAACAATAAACTAATACTTTAGAATAAAATAAATACAAAATATTAAAATAAATACATTTTGTTAAAGTAAATACATAAAATATATTAAACCACTAAATATTATTTAAATAAATAACTGATAAAACTAAACAAACAAAACTTGATTTAAACAAATAAAGATAAGAATAGCAGTGTAAAAATGTAAAAATAAATAAAACTAAGATTAAAAATAAAGAAGACTAAAGATATAAATATCTGAAGGTGAGGGGGAGGAGGAGCTGGAGAGGGGTGTAACAAAAGAGGAGGTGGGAGGAGCCAGGAGAGATCCAGAGTCCAGCAAGGCGATGCCCCCGTTGGAGCTGATGGAGGGAGGAGCCATGGTGGAGATTTGGCTGTCGACAGAGATGGAGACCCAGGTGGAGCTGACGAGCCGAAGAGATCACTCGACACCGATGATACTGGAGACCGAGGTGGAGCTGTGGCGACAAGCGTCTGAGGCGGAGCCAGGGAACCAGAGGATCAAGGCGGGGCCAGAGGGAAGGCGGAGCCAGAGGGAGCTGAATGTGCAGGCAGGACGATGTCTGACCAAGGCGGAGCTCGAGGGACGAGGGATTCCAGTGGAGCCGAGGGAGGGAGGAGCCAAGGTGGAGCGATCGGCTCAGAGGCCGGAAGCGGAGCCAGAGGATCCTCTAGAGTAGGCGGAGCTTGTGAAGGAGCGAGTCAGAGCCTCACAGAGATGTGTAGGAGGGGGAACCAGCGGAGGCGGAGCTAAGGAACAGGTGGGAGAAGGAGGCTGGGAAAGCACTCAGGAAACTCTGGAGATACATTAAACTTCAAACTGGGTGGGACCAGCGGAAACGGGAGATTTAAAGGTATTACCTCCTCAAATATATCCAAACTCATCCCCTGCGGTGGGGATGTGGGTGGGGATGAGTTCCTCCAAGCCCTCGAACTCAACAAGCACTTCCTGTTGCCGGCTTACGCACCGGATCAGACCCTCTGTGGGGTGATGTCTCTGACTCGTTCATCGCGACAGGACAATCTCCACAGTCTGCAGTGGGCTATAGCAGTGTTGGGCTGCTTTCACAGAGTTGCCGCGGGTTGTTTTTCATGTACACGGGTTAAAGCGACCCCAAATAACGTGATATTTAGCCCCTGGAAGGCAAATTTTACCAGGGGAACCCTGCAAAACTGTGGATTTTACACCTCAGAACACGATTTTTAACAGGAGACCCCCTAATTTTGAATACCAATTGTGCGGGTTTTATTGTGAAAACCTGGCAACCCTAGCGATTGGTCCATGTAGCTTCCGGCCGGTGAATGCTGCTCTCTGGATCAGTGTTTGGAGCGGGGCTGGTGACCTCAGCAGTGCCGATGGTAAACGGCGAGTCGCAGTTCTCCAGCACACACTCCACCAACTCGCCGAACGTTCCCTGAGGACCAGCATCCAGGAGGCGTTGAAGCTGGCGTACAAGAAGACGCGATCTGGAAAGTCCGTTAGGCTCGGCAGATGGAGAATTCCACGGATGTGATCCTCATTGCGGCTCCTGATCCAAGCAAAGCAGCCGGACGAAAGGCTGATTTATTCTTCTGCGTCGAGTGAACGCCGTAGCTGCAGCGTAGCCTGTCGCTCACCTCTCCACAAATGTAACGGCGCGTCAATTCTCTACAGAGCGAGCGGAAAAGAGCGAGCGTTTTTAACTTCCATAGGAATAAAAAACACACAACAAAAGCTGCAACAAAAGATGTTGCCTATTTGCCTCAATCACTGCTGAAGCTTCTCTGACAACTTACATGACGAGCTGCTTCTTCTCCAGTTTTTGCCTTGAAACTCAACATGACCGCGGACACTAGCGGTCTGCATGATGCACATCGACACGGACAACAACGCTGAAGTATGAATGAAAACTGACGCATAGCCTACAGCGCAGAGGCTCCAGCGTAGGTCCGATGCAGAAGAATAAATCGGCCTCAAGTCCATCTCTTTTTACAATACTCAGTCTTGAGTGTCCGTTCTTCTGTAACGCTGTGCTCGAATAGTTCGCACGAATACGCGGGAGATAAACTGTCTTTAATAATCACTCTATTGGTAAACACACAGGAGATCACTGGAATAAGAAAACAGCTACATAAACTGAAACGAGAAGAGACCAGAGAGAATAAAAACACAGACTGAAGGAGGGAACTCAACAGGAAACACCTGAACAGAATGATTAACTAATTAGTAACCTTGGAGATTAACTAGAAATCAGGCAAACACAAGAAGAACAGCTGAGAGAACTGACACTGCCATTTACAGGCCTGACATGAACATGATTCACCAGCTGTAGCTTCTTTCTTTGTGAATGTAATCTAATCATGGAAAATTATAGAAATTATATATATATGTGTGTGTGTGTGTGTACATATATAAATAGATATATACATTAATATGTCAGTCTCTCTTTTACAGTAAACTGTGTTTCTCTCAGATGTTTGATCTCAGGTTCAGTAAAGGAGCGAGTGTGAGTCTGCCAAACTCTGACAGAGAGAGACGCCCTTCCCAGCATGCACTGGGGCTGAAAAGAAGGCTCTTTCATGCCTTGACTGGGCCTGTGTCTCAAAAATAGTTTTTTGTCATCATTTAGAAACCCTCATCATGTTAGATCCAACTAAAACGTTTCAGGAAAAACGTTCCATGAACGATGTATAAATCATGTTTTTGTGCTAACGTTTTGAGAACATTATTAAAGACCAGATAACGTTACTGGAAGAACATTTGTTCATTACTTTGAGAGAACGTTTCCTGTTCGCTGCGTCAGTGACGTTGATTGTTGCGTCAGCTGATAATACGGTTCAAGATTTACTGTCTCACTGAAGCAGTAAAGAGAAATAACACGATTCAAATGGAAAATGTGAGCAGACTGTACTGTATAAAAGACTAATTACCGCAGGCTCATTGTGAGAGACTGTAATTAGAAACCACATTTCCAGAGTCTCACAGACCAAAAGAAGGTTTAAAACACTGAAGATCAAGTTCCTTCATAAACTCTCGCTGTTCAGCAAATGAAGCGATGAGAACATGTAACATTTAAAAACAAAAACATCTAGATTAGTCTGTCACCGACTGAAATCTGGCAGTCGCGACGGTCTTCAGAAAACGGCAGAGCAAATTGCCTCTCCAATGAAACAGGATCTGAGCTCTAATTAACCCTTACAGAAAATGCCATTTTATTTTTTGCATGGTTTCCTCTGGCATTCCTGTATAATGTGGCTCTCGGGGCTTTGATGTCGAGCTGCTCTAAATGACGCCTTTCATCGTTCCATCGCTCCGCGTCAGCGTCACTCTCGACAAACACGATCGCTGAAACTGAAATTAAGACACCGAGAGAGACACTGAATGAAGGTTTCTCTGCGCTGTCAGCCTTCATCTGCTGCTTCAGCATCACATCTGGAGCCGCTCCACACGTCCAGACGCTCCGCGAGCAGCAGAACGATCAGTTTTGGGTGAACTGTCCCTTTAAATGTGAGTATTGTGCTGTTAAACAGAATTTGAAATGTGGAAACATGCTTTCAATCAGGTCCAGGTGACGTTATCATGCTCAGTTACGCACAGAGTAATTCATTAGTTCTGCTAAATATGACCGAACCAAAGAGGCGAGCCATCAGAGGACCTGAAGGAGAACAAGCGGTTTTCAAAGGTGAGAAGAACCTAAACACACACACACACTTCAGCGGCCTCAAATCGATTAAATATTACCCTCATATTTTAATATCATCCTTGTGTTGTACTCATGAAGGTTCACATTTAGCTTCTCTGCCGGATTTGCTTGGAATTGTAATTCTCCCTGACGAAGAGCTGAAAACGTTTTGAACTTGGCACTTCTTCACACTTCTTTAGTGGAACGCAATGTGAGCTTCCTTTTCTTCTTTTTGCTTCTGGATTGTGAAACAAGCATTTTCTTTCTTTAAAGCTGCTTTGAAATAATATGTATTGTGCAAACACTGTAATAAACCTGCAGTGAATCAGAAAAGTGTCATCGTGGCATAAATCAGACTTTATCAAAACCACACAGAGACGTGGTAACCGTTACCGTTGCCCACAGCAACCACCTCCCTTAGCAACAGCGCCTCACAGCACATGTATGATGTACTCAATGAGCATCAGATAAAGTGACACGCCCACAGGATCTGACACGCCCCCTCTGAGCTCATCTGCTTCATTTGGCCCTCAGGGGCCTCTGGGACACAAACAATCACCTGAACATAATTCAGTCAAACACTCACAGAATTACTGATTCTCTGATCTCAAATCGCTTCATCCTTCCGTATGAAGAGCCAATCTCAACATGAGAGTCGGGCTTGTGACCCAAAGGTCGTGGGTTCGAGTCTCAGTACCAGCAGAACAGCGCTCCCTACACACACACACACACACACACACACACACACTCAGATGGAGTTAATGTACCGTTTTATCTCTTGTAACTCGAGCGTGTCAAAGGGAGCAGCAGAGACTGATCTTAGAAATGTCGAATATAAATAAATAAGTCATCTTAACTGCTGGATTTTGTCTCTGTAGACTCGAAGCTCGACCCTGATGAGGATGAAAATTAAAGGCGGTTTCCGCAGGAAGGAAAACAGGATCGCATCAGATCAGAGAAACACACCGTACTGCTCACGAGAAACATCACAACAAACTAAAGACACACTCACAGTCCGACAACAGCTCCATCTCATAAAGTCAGAAACGTTTTATATAGGTTATGTGAACGTTAAGGGAACATTCAAACTTTATGGGAATGTTACTTTAGAATGTTCTCTGAATGTTCTGAAACAAGTAGAAACAAACATTAAACAAACGTCCAACTAAAAAGTTCCAGAAAAAAACATTCCATGAACGATGTATAAATAATGTTTTTGTGCTAACATCATTAAAGGGTTAGTTCACTCAAAAATGAAAATAATGTCAATTATTCCTCACCCTCATAACGTTCCACACCCGTAAGACCTTCGTTCATCTTCAGAACACAAATTAAGATATTTTTGATGAAATCCGATGGCTCAGTGAGGCCTGCATAGCCAGCAATGACATTTCCTCTAGTGACGAGAATATTTTTGGTGCGCCAAAAAAACAAAATAACGACTTAACAATATAGTGATGGGCGATTTCAAAACACTGCTTCAGAGCTTTACGAATCGAATCAGTGACTCGATTTTGTTTTTTGGGTTGAACTAACCCTTTAAAGAAAAGGTTATTTTGAACGAACGTTACGGGAATACCGTTCATTGCGGTACTGTTCATAACTTTGAGAGGATCTTGCCACAACATTAGTCAGCCCTGAGGACGTTCCCCGTTAACAGCCCTCTCAGACAGCAACATAGTGTGGCCCAGATCCGGCCCATATCTGGTACATGTGGATTACACGTGGATCAGATGTGGGCCGGATCTGGGCCGACATTACATGTTGAGCTCACGTGGAAGCTGCAGGTTCGAGTCTGGCCTGCGTCATGTGATGCTCCCATCTCTCCTGGTGTGAAGGCTTGTCTTTATAGAGCTGATGGAGAAATATAGAAATACTGAAAAGAGACGATAATAATATTTAGTGGGCAGGATCATTTTTTTAAGATGCACTGAAGTTTATTGATGTAATTTAGAATAGCCTAAATGACATGAATTGTAAACTTCAATAAACATTTACAGAACTTTCTTTATATAGCACTTTTTCATGATTCCTGTGTGTGTGTGTGTGTGTGTGTGTGTGTGTGTGTGTGTGTGTGTGTGTGTGTTGTCAAGATCAAACGCGTTTAGCAGCACAAATGTGCAGCAGTTACTGGCCTCTGTAAATCGCGCACACATGTTGGCACACCTGTCATCATGAGGACTTTCCACAGGCGTAATGGTTTCAATACTGAGCTAATCATATTTTCTATTCCCTATTAGCACAGCATAACCCTGACAGAAAACACAACTACCACTCTGACTCTTCAAAAAGTTCATAAAGAGATCGTAAAACTAATCCATATGAATAGAGTGGTTTAGTCCAAATTTTCTGAAGAGACTCGATCACTTTATATGATGAACAGATTGAATTTAGGCTTTTATTCACATGTAAACACTGATCAGTGAACATAAACAGATGCTCAACCGAACCTGATCGACGCGCGAGAACAAACCTCTCGCTGAAGCTCAAACATGCTGCGTCACATGAGAATGACCCTCTCTGGTTCTCACACGTCACGCAAACATGCTTCCGTTTACCACAACTGATCAGTTGATGAATGTTTATATGTGAATAAAAGACTAAATTTAATTTATTCATCACATAAAGTGATCGAGTCTCTTCAAAGCGTGGCAGCTGTGCAGCTGTCAGTGGAGGGACAGAAATCTTCTAGATTTCATCATAAAGATCTTAATTTGTGTTCCGAAGATGAACGAAGGTCTGAAACATTAAACAATGTTAGATGATCACTCAAACAAAACGTTTTAGAAAAAATAGCTCCATGAACGATGTATAAACAATGTTTTTGTGCAAACGTTTTCATAACCTTATTAAAGACCACATAACTTTGATCAAACGTTCTATTAATTGGAAGAACATATCATAGACTTGTATTGTTTAGATATAAAGTTACTACAGGCTAACATAAACCCTAGAAGAACACATGAAAGCTTCACATGATTTACTTTATTTCTGGATCATTTTGAAGAGGTTTCCTCAGATTAACTCACTTCTGGAGACAATTTTGTCCCTAAAGTATAACCAAGTAGCCTATAGTTAAACTTTACACCCCCACCGACTGCTGCTGCACAACAATAATTGGTTTGGACATAATTTACTGCACACTTGGTAATGAAGCATTTCAGCATCTGATAGAAATCAAAGGCCCTCGGGCTGCTGCGTCCATCAGCGAGAGACCTCCGCACGGATCTGTTTATTGAAAACATGGGAAAGGACATTTACAGCAATACCACAGTTATACCCCTCTTCTGTGTCATGGACATCTGAACACTACAACCCCTTAAGAGTCAGAAGATCCATCACACAGTCACCTTAAAATCAAAATGGACAATTCTTGTTTCTTATGTACAAACAAAGTATTTCAGTGTTTATTTTAAATGATTTATCGCTGCACATCATCATTATTGTGTTAAATTCATGTTCTGGTAATCTTGAATCAGCATCTCTCCTCTGATGATGAGGGCGGGGCAACCTGTCACTCACATGAGATCCACCAATAGCAAACCACAACCATCCAATCAATTCCCCACAGACAAAATCAAGCCCCGCCCTACATTTGTTCTTGTTAGGGAAGCGTTTCACTCAGATATACGACACAATAGAGAAGAAAAGACAAGTGCAACTTTCATTATACTTTAAAGTATGATTTCCCAATCCTGATCTGACTTCTGACCTGTAATGCAGCCTGAATCATGATGACATGGTGTTCGTTCATTTGACCAGAGGAGAACTGAGCGACTGAGTCGGGTTTCTCCCAAGGGTTTATTCTTCCTGATGGAGTTTGGGTTCTTACCACTGTCGCCTCCGGCTTACTTAAAGGGTTAATTCACACAAAAATGAAATTTCTGTCATTAATTACTCACCCTCGTGTCGTTCCACACCTGTAAGACCTTTGTTCATCTTCAGAACACAAATTAAAATAATCCTCAATTGAAATCAACAAAATTACTACATTCAGTGTCCAGAAAAGTAGTAAAAACAGTCATGTGACTGCAGTGGTTCAACCTTAATGATATGAAGAGACGAGAATACTTTTTGTGCACAAAAACAAAACAAAAATAATGTCTTTATTCTACAACATCTCACTCTCTCTCTCTCTCTCTCTCTCTCTCTCTCACACACACACACACACACACACACACACAGGTTTGCTATCTTAGTGAGGACTCTCCATAGGCGTAATGTTTTTTTATACTGTACAAACTGTACATTCTCTCCTCCTCCTCTACCTCTACTCCTAAACCTACCCATCACTGTCTGCATTTTTACATTTTTAATAAAACATTGTTTAGTGTGTTTTTAAAGCTATTTTAAATATAGCTTTAAAAAAGTCCTTGTAAAAATGTCCTTATATTTCATGTTTACGTCGTAATACCAGTGTAATACCCATGACATTATACACATTTGTGAGACACACACACACACACACACACACAGAGTGATGTCAGGAAAATGAGTCCATGCTGTTGTCAAGGTCAGTTGTGTGTGTAATTGTGCGCTGAGGGTGAGAATATAAACACACACACTAAATCACAGGCATTTATCGGCTCACGTTACAATAACAAACCAGGAGAAACAGTTTGATTTACTTTACCTCTGACCGCCGATCCGCACGTTCACGACTGCTGACCAAAGCACATCGTCATGGAGACCTGCAACCACTGAGAGGAGACAGAAGAGAAAACATCAGAAGTTTGAGATGTTCAGAATCTTTAAATAATCGTTCTGGATTCGTCTAATAAGAACAGAACATGTTCTATGAAATGTGACTTCTTTTGTTTTGAAACAAGCAACATTTAAAAAGGAACATAACTTTGAACGAACATTAATGTTACTGGAAGAATGTTTGTTCATAACTTTGAGAGAACCTTGACAGAACGTTTCCTGTTAGCTGGGTATTTCCTGTACAGACAGGAAGTCTAAACCGAGAGAAGAACATGTGATAGTGGTTGGACAGTAAATGGGTTCCATTCGTAAAGAGCAACTCCTGTGACCCAACAAACAACACACACACACACACACACACACACACACTCTCACACACACACACACACACACACTCTCACACACACACACACACACACACTCTCACACACACACACACACACACTCACACACACACAAACACAGGAATCAACAAACTCTGAGGCCATAGAGAGGAACTCAAATCACGTATATCTATGTAGTGAATATTTCATTTTTATGAAGTTTTAGTAAGTAAAATATTGGTAAAACTTCATTAAGACTCTCCTGCTGCTGTCATCTGTTCTTGCTCAGATAGATGAATGTGTGTGTGTGTGTGTGTGAGAGAGAGAGAGAGAGAAATAAGATGAAGCAAGACTGAAGTCTTCATCAGTAAATCGCTACAATAGGGAACATTCATTATTGTACAATAACGTCAACCGAGAAAATCATATTTCAGCATGAAGATAATACAGACGACACAGAGATGTAGAATCAGTTCAAACTTATTCAGACGTCAGCAAATAAATGATGTTTTTACTGAGAACATATAGAAATTATCAACCTTATTACTGTTGAACTATACATTACTCCATGTCTCCACTTTTCAAAAGGTTTATAAATCACACAGAATGAGTTTTTGTGAGAAAGTAAAGGTGTGCACAGTTTCCTGTGATGGTTAGGGTTAGTGTAGGGGGAGAGAAAATACAGTTTGTACAGTATAAAAACCATTACGCCTATGGAATGACCCACAATTCACAAAAACAAACCTCTGTGTGTGTGTGTGTGTGTGTGTGTGTGTGAGTGTGTGTGAGAGTGTGTGTGTGTGTGTGTGTGTGTGAGAGTGTGTGTGTGTGTGTGTGTGTGTGTGTGTGTGTGTGTGTGTGTGTGTGTGAGAGTGTGTGTGTGTGTGTGTGTGTGTGTGTGTGTGTGTGTGTGTGTGTGTGTGTGTGAGTGTGTGTGTGAGTGTGTGTGTGAGTGTGTGTGTGTGTGTGTGTGTGTGTGTGTGTGTGTGAGTGTGTGTGTGAGTGTGTGTGAGAGTGTGTGTGTGTGTGTGTGTGTGTGAGTGTGTGTGTGAGTGTGTGTGAGAGTGTGTGTGTGTGTGTGTGTGTGTGTGTGTGTGTGTGTGTGTGTGTGTGTGTGTGTGTTTGTAATGCTTCTCAGATTCAATCTTGATTAATATCAAACCACCAATAATATCACACATAAAGATATTTCAGCTATAATGTGCTCATGGATTATGATGGAGTTGTTTAAATCCACATCAGTGTTATATTTATATTGAAATGGAATAATTGTATTTGTTAAAGATGTCAAAAGTTGTTTTCAGAGACTGGGATGAACTCAACAGAATACAATAGATTTCCCCATGGCATTAATTCATTGTACTGTTGTGTGCAAATGTGTCATTCATTTCTGCTTTTCTGTTTTACATTTGCAATTTTTCATATATTTTATTGAAAGTCTGAACATAAAAAAATGTCAGTTACATCAAATCACAGATTAGTCTAATTTAATTCTAAAAACTAAGATTAGAGTTCTGATGACCTGAAATCACTTCACTGAGTTTCATCTCTCTGAAAATAAAGGTTCTCTGTTGGCACTGATGAAGAACCTTTAACATCACGAACCCTCCAAAGGTTCTTTCGATTATTAAAATATTCTTCACAAGAAAAATAGTCTTTTAAAAACTTCACTGAAAGTGAACCACAAATAAAACACCTCTCTCTCTCTCTCTCTCTCTCTCTCTCTCTCTCTCTCACACACACACACACACACACACAAATAAACGTGAATTTGTAGTGTTGACTTTTACAATTAGCCTTGTAATAGAAATATATCGCTGTGACGGCGTTTTAATGCATTCCGTTAAACGCCTCAGTCAGATCATCAGAGGAGCCGCTGGTTAATGGAAGGAGGATTTATCGACGGAAAGACAGTGGAGGAAATGAAACCCGTTTATTTTTCAGCATCCCTAAATCCTGTAGCAATTAATCTGCCCAATTTGATTACGAACTGCGCAAATTAAACAATAAAGAGCTGTCTAATGAGGAATTAATTATGGGGCACGCGGGGTTCGAGGGGCGGGAATGTGAGCCCGCGAAACTGCGCCGCGCGAGACAAACTGCCGCGCGCTCAATGTGCGGCGGGACTGATAGCGGCTCTCGAGCTGATCGTAAAGATGAGCCGAAATCAATCGCGCTTTAACGGCCTCATTAAACTCGCCGGCGGCGGCTGACCTCACGCGCAGATGGAAAGCAGAAGCTGAAAACGGATTTATCGCTGTAATAGTGTACATCGCTGAACTCCCGAGGGATATTTTGATTTAACCTCCGTGATTAAAAACCTCACGGGTCAAATTCAGTGTTCAGCCATGAGACAGAAGGAAAGGGAAAGTCATTGCGGAGAAAAACCCGAGAAAGAAGTCCAAAAACAGCTCCGAACTGGTAATAATCGGCCTAATAATAATAATAATAATAATAATAACAACAACAAGTAAGTCACGTGCTGAAATAGAGCCGGTTCGTCCTAATTCACATTTACAATTTTATACTCAATTTTATTCAGCGCGTATTAAGAGCAGTTTCGGTCTGAACTCGATCTTTTTATTTTTTTCCTAACGCAGGTTTTTATCAGAATATGATTCGATTTGATGCAGAAGGTCAAACACTGATTTGTTCATTTGTAAAGATAAATTACATAGCATTGAAAATATCAGGCTTTACAATGGAAAAAGACTATTTAAATGTAGGCTGAGAAAAAATGTCAAAATGCAGTTATTAAACAAATTAAAAGGTTAGGTCAAAACAGCTGATCAGAAAATTAAAATTTTCATGAGTGAGATAGGCTTAATTAATACATTAAATACCGATCAACTATCATAGATCTGATTCATGTACTTAGTTATTCGTTTGTTGGGCTGAATTAAACATATTTAAATTAATAATATCCTAAATGTCACCTTTATAGCGCTACAGATTAACTGTTTTGATCGTTATTTTCCTGTTTATTAATATAAAGCTGATTTTAAACCATCTATAAAGCGCTAGAGAAATAAAGCTGACAACAGTAATGAGTCTTTCAGTAAATATGACTCTTTATGGCAAAAAGTAAAACGATAGGCTATATAACATATCCAAACACAATCTATGCTGATGAAAACATAAAGCAATAAAATAATACAACAGTTTAAGTAATATTTGTTCATATGTCTTTTAGTCTTCTTCAGAATGATCGGACTAATTCGTTTTATTTTTCTAATGCGCATGCAGTGGATTTAATGTTTTATGGTGTCAGTGTTTGATTTGTGAGCTTGTTTTCCGCGTATTAAGCATTTCATTAAGTTTTATTAAGCACTCAAACACGTTATTCCGCTCAGTGAGGTTCAGATTAATGCTATAGTGAGTTCTGTGTGTAAAACTGCTGCTAATTAAATTTCTGCTGCAGGTAATTGATATACTACAAGCGATGACGTCACACTGTCACGTGTGTGTGTGGAAGGTCAATTATAGAACCTGCAACCAGTTCTTTTTTTTTTTTCTTTTTTTTTTTTGTCTAGGTTAGATCACACGTTTCAGTTTCTGCTGTCTTTTCAGTTGCCCAATCTCAGATTTCATCGACATCTAAAGGTTTTAATCATAAATGTCAACCATTAACAGGCAATAATAATAATATAATAATAATTTCTGCAGGATGCTGGATAACCTGTTTATAATAGGGACCACGATTTTTTCAGTGATTAACAAAACCAGGACATTATACACATTCTGACAAATAAAGCTTTGTACAAAATGTTTTTGCTTCAGTTTATTAAAAATGCAATAAACAAAAAGTAGGCAGAATGTGCCAAAATACACTAATAAAAATGATGTGTAGGATAAAGGCAACAATTTTCCACTACGCTTTTAAAGTAAATTGAACTTCTGAAATTAACAAGAAAACATTTGTTATAAATACACAAGTTCATTCAACATTCTTTACAAAAACGTAGGATCAGCATAAAAGGCTACATATTTATCTACATTAAAAACATGTTGAGTGAGCTCATATATTATTATGTGAATATGTAAAATAACAAGTAAATCAAAAATATAAAGCTAATATACACCTGATTCATGCTAAGGTAGAATGACTTAAAGGATTAGTTCACTTTAAAAAGAAAATGACTCCAAGCTTTACTCACTCTCAAGCCATCCTAGCTGTATATGACTCTCTTCTTTCCGATGAACACAATCAGAGTTATTAATAAATATCCTGACGCATCCGAGCGTTATAATGGCAGTGAACGGGACCAATGAGTATGAGCTGAAGAAAGTGTCTCCATCCATCATAAACGTGCTCCACACGGCTCCGGGGGATAATAAAGGCCTTCTGAAGCGAAGCAATGCATTTGTGTAAGAAAAATGTCCATATTTAACTAGTTATACAGTAAAACATCCAGTTTCCACCAGTTATTCATAAGTTGAATAGGAAAAGCATAGGATGTAGCGTAAGGGTTTTGAACAAGGCTTGAAATTGCGACCATTTTAGTCGCATATACTCCCTAAATTTAATGTTTGCGACCTTAAAATATATTTGGGAGCATTTGTGTGAGTGCACATAATAGTTGAGGTGCGACCTGTTTTCATTTCTCTACAAAACGTTCGCTGTATTACTGCACAGCATGTGCCTGCAGTGAGCTGATGCAGTAACCGGTCCACCATTCTGTCACATAACCAATTAAACTTCATCTTTATGTTCTTAAGTTTAAAGCAGATTTTAGTTGGGTTAATATTAGCAGTTATTCACTCCCTTTCACGCCGCTCCGTTGTCACGTGACAGGAAGCTAACTATCGTGCAAAATATAAAGAGCTGGGGCACGTTCAAGCTCAAACCGGTGTGCAACGTTTTGCTACGGTTTCCGGGTTGAACTACATGTTTCCTGGAAACGTGTGCAACAGGTTTGAGATACGTTTTCTCTTGTTTGGTGGGTGTGTCAAAAATGTCAACCCAATCAGCATCAACATACATATAAACCACGCGGTATTAAAGAGACAGCTCGTAAATGTAATTAACAACAAAATAAATTCATAAGAACAAGTATATTGTTTGCACATGTGTATTTACATTAATGGCAAAATAACTTAAATAATAAGAGCACAAGTATAGATCTGGAACTTCTTTAAGTCTGTCTAAATATCATTTATTTGCAATGTCTTCTGGTCCATATCCGAATGTGTGCTAGACACTGATTAATGTAACATAAAAATACTATACTATTTTGCTATTGTATTGTGGAGTGATACTTTCATAAACTTTCATAAACAAAGGCAAATGTTGTATCACAATAATTAGAAGTTTCCACAAATCCCTTCACTCGATTGGGATGTTCTCTTTTATTCTGGACGGCAAGGGTTAGTGACTGTAACATCGAGCGTATTTTGCAGTATTAAACACGTATTTATACCAATTTCATCAGGCTCCGAAAATTCTTCAGAAAGAACACAAAGAATGGCCTTCTCAGCTGCCATAGTTGCATCTCTTGCGTCATCACTACGGGGTGTTCAACGCGCCACTGTTTCCGTTTAAAAAACGTTTTGCAACATTTTGAGAGATGACGAGAAGAGCAGTTACACAGGGCATGACATTAACACTTGAGATTTTATATTCAAAACATATGATACAGTTAAGCAACATTTCACAACCTACAGTTTTCCTGAATATCCTGAATAAAACCACGATTGAAAATGTAACACTGGCTTCATACAATAGTTCAATAAACAGTAAAAAGTAGTTCAAATTAAATCACTCACATTTTAGACGCAATAGGGGCTGTTTTTGTTCTGTTTCAGCAGCGAAAGTAGTTCCAAACAAAGATCACAGCAGAGCATCCCGCATTTCATGACAACACAATCTGTTTTCATTACTGAATGATTCAGCATTTTGAACGAATCGAGTCAAATTCAATGACCCATTCATCAACAACCGCCTCATTCTTGAATGAATCCTCCGTTTGAACGAATCGTTTGAATGAATGACTCAATGACTCACTCCTAAAGACGGTCACCTGCCGCCACCTACTGGTGGTTTAGTTTCATGTTTAAAAGTATCAGTCTTTCCAACATTTCTTATTTGTATATTCAAAAACAAAAATTAAAACAATCTCATAACATTTTTTAATCCCATTGTAATTTTTCAGTGTAAATTATTTAGCTAATTTGTCTGGTAACAGCTCTATTGTGTCTATTATGATTCTAATTAAATTTACTGATCAAATTTAAGAATTTAAAATGAAAGATGAAGCATACATTTAATAAGATTAGAGGAAAAAGCCCTTTATAAAGGTAAAAAAAAAAAATGCCCTCGGAGTAAATATCACAAATATGCCGATTTAAATGTCAAAGCTGAGTGAACACTTATTGCTTCAGAATAAATTATATTTACGACATAAGAATCCTATTTTTTCCAGACAAACAACATTTTTATTCAGACAAGCGAATGACAAGGCTTTTTAGTTGTGGTGTTCCTAAATTTTGAAGTTGGGAGCACCAGTGCTACCAAGTAAAAAAGTTAATTTTGAGCCCTGTTGAACACTTTCTTCATAAGTTGAATACAGAAGGCGGTATGGCAGAAGCTAGATATTTCACTTGTTAAATGGATATTTTTCTTACACAAACGCATCGCTTCAGAAGGCCTTTATTAACCCCGGAGCCGTGTGGAGTACGTTTATGATGGATGGAGTCACTTTCTTCAGCTCATACTCGTTGGTCCCGTTCACTGCCATTATAAAGCTCGGATGCGTCAGGATATTTATTAATAACTCTGATTGTGTTCATCAGAAAGAAGAGAGTCATATACACCTAGGATGGCTTGAGGGTGAGTAAAGCTTGGAGTAATTTTCATTTTAAAGTGAACTAATCCTTTAAAGAATAACAAAGTGATGACATCACATACTGGGCTGAATCAAGTTTGACATACAATAAATACATTTATTTACGAAGAATAAGGCAGTCATTTGTTTCGACCCTGAATGAACTAGAGTTTTTGAACAAATCGGTTGAATTTATTAGTCGCCACCTACTGGCGTTACGATGTAACCTGCAGAAAGTCAGTGACCCTGTTTTACGCGTTTGGATGATCAGATCGCAAGTGTTCAGCGCTGGAAACGCTCGTGAACACAGTGTAAACGCTATCCGTCCTGAATCCGCAGTGAAGCTTCAAACTATAGATAGGTAGATCAGTTTTTACCTTAAAAATATATCTGCTTGAATCTTGAGAGAGAGAGCTGACAGTGAACTGACAGGGTTTTTAGAGGGAAAGCTACACTATGGCGTTTAGGAGCTTAAATAACCGTAAGGCATTGAGTGGCCCTTTACGCCTGATTGCGCTAATTGCTTTGAAATAGGAGACATTATCTGTAATGATTCCAGCGGCCGCGTCTTTCATCTTCACCCAGAGCATCATAATGTTCTTCTCTCCATCAGGACTCTGCTGTGATGTGTGAAGACTTGCATTCGAGAGCTGTGCAGCAGCAGGCATCATGTAAACGACACGAATCAAAGGACAAACTTTTGCACCGCATGAGTTTGTGCGTTTTAACCAGCTTAATGGGACACACATGTTCCGCAGTGACAAAGATCCTGGAATCATTCGCTTTTCGCTTTTCACCAAGGGCAAACGTTTCCCTCGGACCGTCTTTTGATATCCACGGAACCTTTTAAGTCTTTTAAGTCAGAATTGACAGACTCTGCATGAAAAGGGTTAAGACAACTCTCGGAGAGAGACGACAAAGGCTCTTTGTCTCACGTGCCTGCCTCCAGACTCGGAATCAAAGGTGGAGTTTGTGAAGTTAAACAAAGCTCTGATGGGACTTACAGTCGCTTTGTATCACAGTTCAGCCCTCATTTGTTGCCCTGAGATTTCAATAAAAAACTATGGTAATCACCTTTTCCACGCACATCATTGCTCCTAAAGCTCAGTGTTTGGCATGCTAATTGCCCCCAACTGAAGCTCGCGCTCTGTTCCCTACACAAACACAACACAAACAATCGATGCCAGATATTTACTACTCTGTTACACCAAGGAGATCCGTCTCGAACCGGGCAGCGGGAGGGTAATGTGTTTCGTGTGTGCAAGTTTGTGTTTATGTTGCTCATTTTTACTGCGGAAGGATCAAACATTCCCGCAGCGCGTGAGAGCGCGAGACTTCAAAGCGCGCGACACACAGCGCCACTCATTTCATCTAATGGGCTCTAAGTGTCTCCAAGCGTAATTACAGATTTATTCGGTTTAAGAGCCGGATGTGAAATTAAGGAAATGCTAAATTACCGTTTGCGTGTAATTTTATCAGTTACAACCAATTACAATTTACGAAAGAGGAGAGCGAGTTTAAGCCATGCAGGAATGTACAGGAGTGAAGGAATATGGGAATCAGTCTCACACTTAGGCTGTATATTCGTATTATTTGTGTTGTGTAACGTAGTTAATTTGCTTAACTCTCATCGTGATCTCTGAGCAGCTCAATTACAGCAGCCTGTAAACAAGGAGAGCTAGTAAATGTCTTGTGATCGGTTAAGAAACATTTTCAGGCGGAAAGTCCTGCGGCTCTTCATGAGGGTTAAAGTTCTGCGCTTTGATCCCGCCGCTGCTGGCGCCAAAAAACAACATCACCGAGACTGATAATTAGCTCAGTAAGAACACTAATCACCATTGATTGAAAATGTATAGCAATTACTAGAGCTGATGTGTCAAGTCATAGCACTGTTGATAAACTGCGAATAATATGCATTAATTCCCAAGGAACTCTCAAAATATATAGTCGACACAGATTTTTCCTAAAAAAAAAAAAAAAGTTTTAAAACAGGGAATCCAAAAGCCTTTTTTGACAAAAGGAAAAGGAAACAAACAAACAAAAAAAGCATTAAGGCAATATGCATATTAAAGAATATTGAAAAAAATAGTCAGAAATTATAAATATTATGTGGCAACACTTAAAATATACTACAAAACAGTCCTTTATTTTGCTCTGTACAGAACGCAACACGTCACAGATAAACACAGCAGTCAAACTTCAGGAACTTAAGCCCCTCCCCTCTGCTCTGATTGGATCACGCGTGTGTTATTAGCTTACAGTACTTCATAGAGGAGTTAAACACCAGCATGTTCTAAGCATCACATCTGGCGTTTATACTGAAACTCTGACGGTGCACTTCACATCGCTGTGTCGTGTATATGGCCCCAGTCATCACCATGACTTCTCAAGCTACTGGGTTTAAAGCGGAAGAACATTCCCGTGTGATTCTGGGAGTTAAAGGAGAGATGCAGACCAGCATCAGTGTGGAAGAGGACGGAGAGCGACCGAAGATTCTCCCGTTCAGCGTTGAAGCTCTGATGGCAGATCGGAGGCCGAACAGCTCTTCCGCCGGGACATCGCACACTCTCATTCCGGATGCAGATCCAGACCGAGCCGGTGCTCGCTTGACATTTTCTGTTGACGTTCTCAAACTGCACGAGAGTGCGCCGGTAAAGGCGGAGAGCCCAGAGCGCGCGGAGCGGAGCACATGGATGCAACCGCCCAGTTTCTCTCCCAGTGAGTTACAATAATGTCTTGGCCAAAGTAGAGCGTGTGAAGTACATAATAAATGCTTTGAACTGACACTTATGGGCCGAGATTCATATCTGACTGCATGCTTACACTTGATTGGCGTCCCCATGATGATTTATTATAGACCCATCTAGATTTATTCTTAAAAATAAAGGTTCTTTATTGGCATATGGGTCCATGAAGAACCTTTAACATCCACATAATCCTTCTTTATAGTGGGGAAATGTTCTTTAGATTATTAAAATGTTCTTTACACTAAGAAAACTTTCTTCTTCCATCACTGGAAAAATAGTTAATTTAAAACACCGTTTGTAACCATTATTTTTTTAAGACTCTTTAAGATAAGACTATTTAAAATAAAAATTAAAAAAAAGTTCTTTAAGACTGATAATATCACAAGAACCATTGTGTAGACCTCAAAATCAGTACTGTATGATGAGTCTAAAGTCGGTGTGTTTGTTTGGTTGACTTCAGGGCGTCTCAGTCCTCCCGCGTGTCCTCTGAGGAAACACAAGACCAACCGAAAGCCCCGGACCCCGTTCAGCACGTCTCAGCTGCTGGCGCTGGAGAGGAAGTTCCGGCAGAAACAGTACCTGTCCATCGCCGAACGGGCCGAGTTCTCCAGCTCACTCAACTTGACGGAGACTCAGGTGAAGATCTGGTTTCAGAACAGACGAGCAAAAGCCAAGCGGCTCCAGGAGGCCGAACTCGAGAAACTTAAAATGGCCACTAAACCGATGCTTCCTCCGGCTTTCGGGATTTCATTCCCAGTCGGAGCTCACGTTCCCGCTTCATATTCAGGATCACATCAGTTTCACAGACACTCCATGAGCTTGACTCCGGTGGGACTCTACACACACATGGGATATAGCATGTATCATTTAGCTTAGAAGATGATCCAACGCCAAGAAATGTGACTCTTTCCGATAAAAGTGGGAATGGTTGTAATGGTGGCATTACATACGGCCTGTACTTTCACAGAGAGTTATGAAAACGGATTTGGTCGAAGGTAGGTCGAGGGAAAACAGTCTGTATTTCACACTTGCATTCACAGCAATGCGTTTATAATCGAACAAACTCGCATGAATGTTTTAAACGAACATTTTAAAGATAAACAACACTGACTGTTGTTTTAATGACTCCCTTCGAAAGGGATATCTGAACTGTAAAATATTGTACATTTGGACAAAAATACCATTTATATGATGAATATATTTGTTAAATAAATTAATGACAAATGGCCTATTCTTTTTCATTGTTTGTTCTGCGAGAGTTTTTAAAAACGTGTCCAAAAAATGAAACCAAAATATTTCCAAATTTGATGACGATTAAAGTGTTGGGTATTTAATCTTAAACTCAAAAACTGTACATCTTCATGTGGTTTCCATAAAACACTCGAATAAACAAATTCCAATGTTTTCAAAGAGAAAAAAAGTAAATAAAAAAGAACATCAGGGCTGGCATATGTCAGTGTAATTTAAAACCACTCAATAGTTGTACACATACTTGCACTATATATTAATTTGTTGACTCAGATTAACATCAAAGTTTTCTTGCTCAGCACACGGTAATGGTAAATAATCTCTTACAGAAACACATCTACGTAAAACGTAACCCCAAAAAAGAACAGGCAGTCTTTGAGTATCGTGGTGAAAGTGCATTTAAACTGTCATCTATCATCTGGCTGGAGTGTATTTCCACAGCTGTTGCTTATTGCTCTGAAATAACCCACTTAGATTTTCTTGGCGCCGGTGGAGCTCGCGGAGACCAGCGTCTACAGAACCGTCACTTGTGAGGAGTTCAAACAAGCCAGTTAAATTAAAGATTGGACTTAGACCTGAAATTACCTTAAATGATTTGACTGGAATCCTCTGAAGGGATGAAATTACAGTGAGTTTAGAGGACCTGTATGGCATAGAGGTCAATCAAGAGAAAATGTCAACGTTCTGGATCAAGGTTGTTTCGATTCAACGCTGATTGCACAATCTAGTTTCGACCTCTTAATTTTCCAATTTTTAATAGAATTTTGTTAACCTTTTTACAACCATTTAGAATATATATATTTTTTTTTCAATGATGAGACAGTTTCATCCACATCTTAACACTGATCGACGGTCACATGTTGGCTAGATATTTCAATCATTAGAAATAAGAAAAAAGAATTGAAACAAGCCTGTGATTTTCATGAGAAAACGCATCGATTTATGAAAGAAGAGTGAATTTCTTTATGGTCTCTGTGAAGAACGTGATCTGTCACAGGCCCGAGTTCAGAACATTCCGCTGCTCGGTAATTAATAAAAGCCCTAATGACAATACGATGAGAATCACACGGGTGAGCGCGCGGTCTGAAAGAGGCCGACCTTCTGACAAAAGATCTGAGGGGGATCCGTCCTTTCTTTTCAGAAGAGCTCGCACTCTCTCTCTCTTCACGCCCCGGGCTAAAAGGGAAACAAAAGTCACTTGTTTTTATCATCCAAAATATCACAACGGGAAGTTTGCGAAGAGAATCGGCGCTTCATTTCACTGGCGCCACGTCTGTCAGTCTGTCTTCAAGGACAATTTGAAGACTCAAACTGGGAAGTTATTTCAGCCCTTTCTAGATTTATGTTCATTACACATGTTATATTCTGATAACATTCCATGCATGTCTTCCAGAAACTCTTGCAGTGCTGTACACATTTAATATAATCTAAAAAAAGAACATAAACTAACCTAAATTAGTGTTAGAGTTAAATCGTAAAATTAATACATTTGTAAATTAAACTTGTGAATAATAAATTATTTTTCAGGACAACGCAGTTCACCACAACGTTAATATTAACGAATATTGAACACTAACATTCAAAAACCGTTGGTACAAATGTGTTTTAGGTCAAAATCTTTACAGATTATTATACATTAGTATATGTTTGTTGTTCTTTCCTTTTAGAGGAGGATAGAGATTTTGTATTCAACGCTCATTTTCCCCGAAAGATTTCCATGATATTTCAAAACTTCATTTTATATACTGGTGCTTATTTTGACATCTCAAATTAAAATAAACCTCTTTCTGTTTTTGTACTGTTAACTCTAGACCCGAAACGATTCTTGAACACAATCTGTATGTAGCTATAAAAAAGAGAGCTGAATATTGGAAGACCTGCCCAACATTAGTAGACCATTTGGCTGGAATATATTACGTCATGTAATTGCGCAAAATATTTTCCATTCATTGGAATGACACAACGTGGAATAAAACCAATAAAGCCTGGATGAAGTATTCCTATAGAAAACAACATCTCATGATTCCAGTTATTTTGGTTTCAAATTCGCATCTGCATTAAAGGCTTGTGGATTGGATGCTGTCATAAGCTACAGCGCCCCCTGCCGGTTCACGCGACTTTAACTTACATTAACTCAACAGTACTGATTTCAATTGGTAACCATCACATTCGTTTCTCTCTTTAAACATTCTTTATTAACGAATGCCTAAGGTTTCAATTATTTATTTTACACATGGACGATGAAATGACATTGAAACCGACACTGCCAATAAAAGAACAATCTGTACTGTGTACAGGCAATTTATCTCGAAAAATAACAGACCTAAATAACAACACATAAGGATTAATCCAACAATTTTATCAATAAGATTAGCCATTCTCTTTATAACCACATTCATGATAATGGAAGTCATAATACTCGGGTGTCGCAAACTGACAACATCTCAAACTAAAGGCCTAAAGTCTATCATCACTTATCATTTATGAGTATTACAAGTTGGGTTACTGCAGTAATTCTTTTCATAAATATGTTTCTTTTCCTGGAAATTGAATTTGATATTTGACTATTTCATAGCAATTAAATTTCATGCTTTTGCAACAACTGCAGCTCGAACGTTTTCCTTTAAGGTAAGCAACGTAAACGTAAATGGCCATGTAAATATATAAACCGATATGAAATAGAAAGAAAGAAAGAAAGAAAGAAAGAAAGAAAGAAAGAAAGAAAGAAAGAAAAAAAAAGAAAGAAAGAAAGAAAAGAAACGAAACCGAGATCATTTGAGAAAAGATACACCAATGCATGAATAGCAGCACTATAAACCTAAATAAAATGTTTAATACAGTTTATATAATATGTATAATTTAACCTAAATGTTTTGCTGTAGTAAATCACGAAACAGCATGAAATCATGTAGACACGGAAAGAGTCGGAACTGCTGAACACGCGAATCTGAAGATCATAATGTCTGTTAATTGATATTCACACATGCAACACGTTTTCCCTAAATATTTACCCAGCATATTTCACATTTCAATTACGAGTGGTACACATATTCTGCTCGTCTTTTCAGGACAGAATAAAGTCACATTAAATCTATAGGCCTATTTGAAGACAATCTAACTGAAGCTGCACTTCTGAATTAGCCAATGACTACTTCATTTTATACAATCACAATGACAATGCATTATTAAATATGTAAAATAACAATTATAAAATTAAAATTGATCAATGCAACCAAAAGATAACAATTCATAAAACGCCATAAGTTCCGAGTGATGAAGTTCAGCGGATCTTCGGAGTCTCAAACTCCGACTGAAATTGATGATGTAGATATTATTGGTGTAAATTCGAAGACATAATGGGAATTGTTTTCTTATTAGCTAATGAGATGTTACGCTAATAAAAAGAAACAATGGAACCATAAACAGATGGAATTTGTCTAAACGCTTGTAAATACAGCGATTATCACACTTAGGCTCGGCCTCAGCAAATCGCTGTTGTAAATAAACCATTTTCTGGCTCGTTTTAAAAGTGTGTTTCTTTTAGCCAACCACAAAATTATTTCTGCCTGTGTTTTATGATGCGTTGGTTGCAGGCGCTCGAATGTCACACAGAATAACAGGCGCAATTATTCACCCCCTGAAGTTTAAGGTTGTTATTTGGCGAGGTTTTCTGGCGGAATATTCGCTAATTAGACTCATAACACGAGCCTGTGATATCACTTGAGCTACTGAGTTTGTTTAAAAATTAACTCCTTTATTATATTAATGTAAAATTGCTTACAGAGTGAGATAAGGCTCGTCCACAGCAAGAATTGGCGTTCAATCTCACCATCGGACCATATCGATTTTTATTATAAGCAGTTTTGTCGTTTGCCGCTTTAAATGCTCGCGGGTGGATTATGATTGGTTGTCTGGTTGTCTGTTTTTATTTTTTAATTCATTTTTTAATTTTTTTTTATCGTAGCCAACATCAACTGAAAAATGAAATCGCTCTGAAATTAATTCCGGCCATATCGTGTGTCGTTATTGTAGTGGTGTAGAATGATTCTTTTGGTTTTTAGATTGCTCATAAATTTCACGCCAATCCCAACGATCTCCTTCTGAGCCACCAATTAACAGCGAGAGTGAAAGGAAGTTAATTAACTGTAATTAATAGGAATGGTCACAGAAACTCACTTATTTCTGTGAAGTGTCGTCATCATCCACGTGAAAACTGAAACACCCGGTAACGATCTGAAGTCATTCAGCATATTGTTCGCCTTGAATTTTCAAACTGAAAACACAGTTGATGTCTGAGGAATAAACACTCTTTTGATCAAACGGACATACATCATAAATCACAGAAGCACTGAAGCGAAGGAGAGCGAGACTGTGAGGAAAGGGCAGTGCAGCTTTTATTCGCCAGAGGGCGCCGTTACACCGCGAGGATTTCTGAACACATTTCTCTTCGAATACGTACTTTATTTCCATCATGACCGTCTTTAGAGATTTTGACAAGCGCATCCTTTTTCTCTCTCACCGGTTTCCACTAAATGCATCAAGCGCTTCAGTGCAAATCTGTCTCTCAAACATCAGAACATCAATCCTTCTTTCAGCTTGAAGCAACACAACATGAAGCAGAGATTCCTTTCATGTGAAACACTGTGTTTATCAGAATAACCAAGTTTTTAGTACCTGTCAATGCATCTGCATCACTACATGATCTAACACACTTTTGATATTTCTTGTACGCACAAACTACTGAAATCAGCACGCGCTCTGTTCATGCACAGCGTTTTTTTTTTTTTTTTTTTTGACCTGGAATTCGGAGGTGAAGGAGCGCCAGTGAATTCAGGAAAACAGGCAATTTGTTCCATCTTCCCAGGAAATCAGGACAAAGTTACCAAAAATGTTCCAATCATTGTTTCCAGGTTTACATACTCACTGAAATCTGGATCTCTTGAGAACAATGCTTGCCACGAAAACAAAGCCAAGTCTCCGAGCAGGGCTCGTGTGTGTGTGTGTGTGTGTAGAAGAGATTTATTTCTCTCTCATCATGACAGTCACTTCATCATGAGTCGCTCACTGAGACGCTGAGGAGGAGGTCACGTGTTCATCAAACAGCGTTTATACCATAAAAATTAAAATACAAATGATTGAAAACACAATTAGTGAATTCAAAGTGCATGAAATGATCACATGATCTGAACCCCTAAAAAGCTTCTATATATGATATTCTGACGGAACCTTTTCTTTTAAGAGCAATATAAAAATACTTATACATAAACCAGACAAACTAGTTCATACTTTTATAATAAAATATTTTATTTTACTTAAAGAATGCAGAAGGGTTGTCACGGAAGTGAGTTATAAGGCATATATTCATCAGGTTGTGATTGACAGCATTAGTTAAAGCTCCATCATGCGAGTGTAACTGTGAGCTGAGAGTGAAATCAGAACTGATCAAGAGTAAATGAATAAAAGCATCTGCTCAATGTATACGCAGCTAACAGGGAATGTTCTCAGAACGTTCTCTCAAAGTTATGAACAAACGTTCTTCCAGTAACGTTAATAGAACGTTCGTTCAAAGTTATCTGGTTTTAATAAAGTTTTTCCTCCTAAGTGTTTTAGTTCCTCTAACGTTTTTTAAATGTTACTTGTCTCAGATCGTTCACAGAGCATTCAAAAGTGACGCTCCCATAATGTTTGCAGAATGATGAAATGGAATGTTCCCTTAAAGCTGCAGTCCGTAAGTTTTGCCTCTTTGTCGCCATCTCTGTTTGAAACCTGCAGTTGCAGTCATTTTCAAAATGATCATTTTTATTCTCCTCTGTGCGGATGAATCTGATGTTTGCTGTCAGTCATCACATTGGTGTGGATACTGTACTTCAGAATCACAGATTCTACGTCTTGAAGTATGACCAAAATAAGAATTTTCATCAGAAAATGTCATCTGAACAAGTAACATGTCTGCCACTTTTATTCTGACCAACTGAGGAAAAAAGCATTACAATAAATCACACTGCCAATGGAGATGAAATCTAACGATCGCTTAGCTTGGATCACGTCAAACTGTGCAAATTATTATTGTTGTTATACTTTGTTCTCAAATTGTTAATATTAACAACATCAGCGTTGCGTGACTCTGTGTATTCAGTGTGTATTAGCGTTACCTGTGGATTTCAGTTTCTGTCGCCGCTCCACAGTCTGACGTCTTTCGCTTTTGACTACGGCTGAATCTCCAGTTGTCGCTGACGATTGTCATTTGGACCTTTCTGGATTACAATCCACCATTAAAATGATGTTTAATTATTGCAGCTGCTGTGAGAAAAGACTATAAATGATCCTCACACAATTTAGTCTACTAGTTGGGACTCGTTCATGTTTACAGACGTGACGTAATGATGCAAAGATGAACGGCAAGCTTACTGTTGTGAATCGAGCTAATGTAAGGAGATCGTTTTGAACACTGGCTGGTTATGTACTTAAAATTTGATTTTGGATAATTTTTAAAGCTTTAACATTCTCATTACCAAGAAAAAAAAAAAAAACGTTTTTAAAACATTTATAAAATTTTGAACGTTTAGAGAACATTCAGAAAAAACATGTTCATCAATTTTGTTAGCTGAATGAAAATGTAAAATCATACAAAATATGTGACTCATGTTGTGGTCAATAAGCCAAACATGCAGCCCTTAATAACCCAACGCTGAGATGAATGACTGGCATTTTGCAAATTTCCTGTGGAATTTTTTCCCCAAGCTAGTGGAATGCATGGACAAACCCCCTCTCTCTCTCTCTCTCACACACACACACACACACACACACACACACACACACACACACACACACACACACACACACACACTCGGTATCTGGATCTCTGGCTCTGACTAAGTGTGCTTGTTTAACATGTTTGGTGTGGCGTATGAGAGTGTTTATCTCAGGCGTCCTCTATGAGACGTTCCAGCCGGTCCTCAGTGTATCGAGGGCTGATGTTTCCTGTTTCCAGAGCCTCACAGTCATCCGTGTAAAACACCATATCCTGCACAAGAAAACACACACAGTGCTTCTCTGGCAGTCACAGAATTGCAGTAAGAGGCTTGTGCATTCTGACAGCTTCACGTACCCGATGACACGCGCGGTTTATGATGGAGTAGAGGACCTGGACCCGGCGCTTCAGGAGCCGAATGCGCGGCTTCTCCTGGCAGGATTCTGAGGGCAGATTCTCAGTAACATACAGGAAGTCTCGCAGTTTGGACTTGATGCAGGAGTTCTGGAACACATCAGAGAATTAGACTGACCCAGAAGATGCAGATGTTCTCATATCATGGCTGAGCTGAGTGATCCATATCACACACACACACACACACACACACACATTGACTGTATAATCTTCAGAATAAACTTCATATAAACTGCAACAGATCATTTATACTCGATAACAAGATCAATCAAAAGTACATGACGTCAGGTCAGTTCACATTATGGACACTCACGTGCACGTCTAGAAACATCTTTGGTAAAAGTTCAGCGCATGTTTTCTGCAAGAATCAAAGTGTAAAGTTTATACATGACCATAATAACAAAACCATACAGTGTCGCGTATTGACAAGAACAGATTCACTTACCGTGCGATGAGATTTATGTATTTTGTCCAAAGAATTCATGATTTCTTTGCTGAGTTCCAGCACGCGCGAGTAACAGGTCGGCGGCGCGCAGCTCGTGAACCAAATCAAACCGAGCAAAAAGATGAAAAAAACGAGTCTCGTCTGCGCGCTCATTTCTGTCTCTCTGAAAAACAGATGTGATGTGGCGATGATGAGGAGAATCTCTCCCTATAAACGAGAGAGAGAGAGAGAGAGAGAGAGAGAGAGAGAGAGAGAGAGAGAGCGATCCCGATGACGTCACATTCCCAGCCAGTGCACGCGCAGATGTTTGTTGTGCGTGATAAATATTTTTGGAATAGAGTTTATAAATATTTAACAAAGTGTGAAGGTAGTATAATGAGGTGTGTGATAAATTAGGCTATTATATCAACACGAGTTCTTCTATAGAATATATAGCCTATATGGAATATATGGAAGCATATTTCTGTCACATAATTCATGGAATGTAAAAATTATGGCATAAAAAGTTAAAATCACGACTTAAAAAACGCCAAAACTATGACATAAAAGTCGAAATTATGACATTTAAAAATCAATTCTGACAGTCATTTCGACTTATCTTACAATTTCGGCTTTTTAATCTCATAATTAGGTCTATTAGCACTACGTCATAATTATGTCAAAAATATGACTTGGTATGTAATATTTATGTCTTTTTATGTCATAATTTTTATATACTAAAGCATGATTTTTTCTCATGCGGCAGAAATGAGTTTCCACAGTTATCAGCCCTGCATAGGATAAACTTGTTGTAAAATGTGTCATGAGTGATCAGCGGTTTCTCAGATTCTGTGTGTAAAGCAGAAAACAAACATCTTTAATGCTGAAACTGGCGAGTTTGTAGTTTGAAGATCAGAAGAATTCAATGTCGCCCTCTGGCGGTCATACAGTGTGACGTCAGCTGACATCTGATCATCATCAGAACCAGTTTAAGTGCTCGAGTCTCTCTGCCTCAGTTCTGGACTCACTTCACACCTCTCTCTCTCTCTCTGGACGGAGGAGATGGATCTTTATTTCACCTAGTGTAGTCATCATCATCATCATCATCATCATCAGTGGAGATGAAGGACGAGCGGCGTGTGGTGAATGTTTCTGGATCTCTGTCCTGCTGATGGTGATTATGGGCGTGAATCAGTCGCGCAGAGCGCCGGTACTGGAGGAGGATGAGGAGGGTGAGGAAGGACCGTGTGTCCTGAAGTACCAGCTGTCATTGTTTGGTTTCCAGAAAGTTAGTTTTTGGTTTGTAGAACGTTATTCTATCGTCATGCAACATTATTGTAACGTTCCTAGAACGTTCTCCTAACTAACCTCTGCTCCGATAGTAGCGGGATGGGATGTATGGACGCTTATAATCAGTATTGCAATACATATCTCGTTATTTATTGTTTAATTAATAAAAATGATCCATCATATTGAAGACTAAATAAGATTAAATTTGTCCATTAATATGTAAGATAGCCTACTAGATTTCACGAGGTTCACAGATTTGACATTTCTTCAGCACCAAATCACATTTATTCACAGACATTAAAACAATTAATGAACAATTATTTGACTTAAAAGTAGGATTTCAGTACATTTATTTATTAGGGACATGCATCTTTTGGACCATTAACAAGAACTTCTCGATTAACATCGTTCTCTTCAATAAGGGTGTCAAATCTATCTGAAATCATATTATTCATTAAAGAGATCGATAAACTAATGTTAGTCAGCTAGTAAAACGAAATGACCATTGATTTTTAGATTCCGCGAGTGCGCGTCTTTCTGTGCAAGACAGGGGAAAGCGCGTGCTGGAGAAGCGCGTGCAGATCAGAGGCGCGCAGAAAATGAAGATAGAAACAAACCCACGAATTCATGATTTCTGTGCTTTTCACACTATGCTTTACACTGCTTAACTCTGCTAACACTATAAAGTTGATTTATCTGATCATTATAACGCGCTTTGATTGATCTAATTTCAACATAAGCGCTGTTAATTCCAGAGCTCTGATTGGTCATTATACAAAAACAACTTTAATTGGAAGGTTTTGACATTGTCATTAAATAATAACCTAAAAAAAATAACCATTAGGGTAGGTTATTAAAAAATAACGTCCCTGCAACGTTCTGGGAGCGTTATTTTATGGTTGCAAAATAATAAAACCTAAAAAGAACATTCCTAAAACGTTCCTATTATTTGTTTCTCAAAAAAATAACCAAACTGGAACCAAATACTAACGTTAGGGGAACGTTCTGTGTTTGTTGGGTATCAGAAACTGAAGGTTTTTGTGTAATATTTGGCGTTTATGCAGTGCGGAGGCTGTTTGTCACGCTTTGATGCTTTAGTTCTGGTGAGAAGTTTATAATAATCAGTCTTTCTTTCGCACTGATGAACTGAGCACTGAGTGACGTGATCGCAGCCGTTCACACAGATGAGTTTGAGATTCACTGCGCTGCTTTAGTTTTTCACTGTAAACACACTGACCGGTCCTGAGGGCATCAGCTCCATCAGCACTCCTGCCTGGATCTTAGTAAGATCTGGATCAGCTGTTCAATGTGTTTATTTGGGGTTGGAGCTGAACGCTGCAGGATGGAGGTCCTCCAGGAGCAGGACTGGACACCTCTGAGCGAGACGGACGTCTGTTTGACCGCTGCGCTCACGTCTTTCATGTGAAGTCTGCTCCTATGTTACCTATAGACTGTCTAACTCTAATCCTAACCTATTCCAGTAACCAGAGAGGAAACACAGTCAGAGGTCAGAAGCTGGAATGGTCTCCTCCATTCCCAGCATGCTCTGGTTCATATGGGTGTAAATGACTTCTTGTTAGGAAGCGTTTGAACAGTTGAGCATGTCGAGGTTCGATTCCTGAACTGATAACAGTGTGTACCTTGAATGTGTGAATCACTTCAGATAAAAGTGTCTGCCAGATGCATGAATGTAAACGTTTGCTGCAGTCGGACTCTTCAGCGGTTAATCAAATACATTCACATTCAGAATCAGGAGCTTTACGTGACCTGTCATGATACAAACAACACGTCTTAAAGAAAAGAGTTAGTGCTTAATGATCGCTGTTATTAGCATGATGTGTGTCTGAGAGAGAGTTCATGACCCCGTCACATGTTTATTAATCTAAATGGGGTCATTCCATAGACGGTTCGGCGTGAGAGTGGAAGATCTGTTCATTCACTCCACCACCTACATTTCCTGCCCTTACTGAGACTCGAACCCACGACCTTCGCGTTACAAGTCCGACTTTCTAACCATTAGGCCCCAACAGTGCCGGCCCGAGCCTCTTGGGGGCCCTAAGCAGCATTTGATTTGGGGGCCCCCCTCCCACCACGTGAAGTCACCTGTGGTTAAAGATTATTGACACAAATGTCACACTATAATGTTACATTATAAATGAATACAGTGAGGTTATGTATTAATACAAAATAAATAATAAAAAAAATCGATACTTAAAATACTTTATTCTTAAACTTCTGTATACAAACTGTCACAAAACATGAATTAAATAATTAGCAAATGCAAATGTGCATTAAATGTGCAATCTTTTAAATAAAACCAAAATAGACAAACATCTATGCAGGAAGTAATGCAGGACTAATGAGTAGATCTACATTAACACTTCAGCTACTACTATTAACTACTATAGAATCAAGTTTAACTAATCAGTAAGTAATATCAAATTTAGAAGATAGTTCCTTATTAACTAATCAGTAATTACCTAATGATATTACCATCATTAATAACTATTAACTAATGGACAAATTGTAAAGAACATTAGCATGTGTCTGAGATGTAATCAGTCACAATATTTACTTTGAATATAATCATAAAATGCATCATTAATTACTCAAGTGTTAGCTAGTCACTATGCAGGAACTACTAGTGATCACGAACCATTATTTTAAAGTGAAAAACATGTTTTTCACTTTAAAATAATGGTCCTGATCACTAGTAGTTCTTGAAGAAAATGACTAGGTACTTGATTAATTAGCGATGCATTTTATGACGATGTTGAGATTAACTACTAGTGGTCTGCACCATTATTTTAAAGTGAAAAACATGTTTTTCACTTTAAAATAATGGTCCTGATCACTAGTAGTTCCTGCATAGTGACTAGGTAACACTTGAGTAATTAATGATGCATTTTATGACCACACTGAGAGTAAAAAAAGACAATTGCTCACATCTCAAACACTTTAATGTTGTGATTAGTAATTAATTAGTAATTCTTTATAATTTCTCATAGTTACCTATTAGTTATTATTGATGCCAATGTCATTCTCTAATTATTGATTAGCTAATAAGGAACTATCTTTGTCCTAAATTTGATATTACTTACTGATTAGTTAAGCTTGTTTCTATATTACTTAATAGTAGTAGCTCAAGTGTTAATGCAGATCTACTCATTAGTCCTGCATTACTTCCTGCATAGTTACTTATTAATGACGGACCATTATTCTAAAGTGTTACCGAGGATAGCACTGCTACATCACTCGCCACCATATTAATAAGTAAATAATAAAGAAATAAAGAAATATGGCATCCCTTTCAACTTAAACTGATATCTATAATCAATACGTGAAATACACCTAGATAAATGTATATTAATAATGCGATTTAACGTTAGCTCTGGTGATGGCTTATATAAGATCATGAGTCATGACTAGCTGCTACCTCAAGTGACATGAGCACAATTTGTGCTGCTGCACAAAACATTCTGTAAATAATTATGCAAACATACCTTTATCTTGCTCTTTTTTTCTCCTCCTCTGTCTTTTTCTTCTTTCTTTTTTCGGCACCAGAGGGATACATCCTTTTTTGTGACATGGCTTATCATTTATAACATTTATTACAGTGACGTGCACTTGCGCGCCGGCGCGAATTGTCAATGCACGCGAGGTGTCTATGCGCAATTGCGCATGACTCAAAGGCTAGCAGACACAGCAGCAGTTGTCAGCAAATCAGAATTTTCTTGTCTCGAATTATTTATTTATTCATTCGTATTCATTCATTCATTCATTTATATCACTTGTTTAAGTTATTTAATTGTAAAAAAAAAAAAAAAAAAAAAACACGATTGGGGGGCCCCCTATTGGCCAGGGGGCCCCAAGCAGCCGCTTAGTTCGCTTATGCCTCGGGCCGGCCCTGGGCCCCAAAGACTTTTTTCCCCAAGATGGTTTCTGGTTTCGGGCTCCAAATGACATAATCGGAGCAACAGTGGGTATTTCTTTTATATTTTGGCTTCATTTTTCTTTAGTGGAAGAACGTGGAGATGCGTCGTCCATCTTATATTACAGTCTCTGAGATGACCAATCACAGCTTTCACTGGCCAAGGGCCGCCAAGGACCGTCTGACATGTGAAGCAACCGATCACAGTTGGTTTCGTCCTGTTTAGGGGTGTGAAAATATAACCAAAATCCCTTTCTATAGTCTCTGATATTGCATCAATGTTCCTACGATAACAGATCAGAACTCTTGGACGTATTTTAGAGAGTCTGTGTCGTGAACTTCACATTCATTTGAAAATCCAGCGTTTAGTTGATCCGGATCAGAGCTCACCGTCACTGTTGTAAACAGTAAACTCGTCACGATGTGTTTGTTTCCAGCCGAACCGTTAAAGAACGCGACACACACGTCTGCTGGAAATCCTGTAGAATTCAACCAATCAGATGCTGACTTCAAAACAAATGAGGTTTCAGGTTCAGCTCACTTCTTTATTTGCCACTAAAATATGGTTACGCAGGTACAAACACACACAGGGCTGTTTCATCCTGAGCACATCTGAGTCTCAGCACATCAATTATTCACACAGACCGTGTGTTTTCCTGTTTTCTCTTTCAGTTTCTTTTGACCACTTTCAGATTCTCAGAGCCATTGGGAAGGGAAGCTTTGGAAAGGTGAGCAGCACACACACACACACACACACACACACACACACACACACACACACACACACACACACACACACACACACACACAGTATTGTGATATGAGTGATGTTTGTGCCTGCAGTGTTGTTCAGTATCTGTATTCAGAGTCTGATGGAGTTGTGCCGGAGGCTGCAGCGCACAAACACTCTGATCTCTTTCTCTCTGTGTAACGCCGAAGGCTGCTGTATTTGTTGTGATATTTTTAGTGTCAGTGTCAGAAGACATTAATGGAGCTCACGTCACACATTTAAATGCAGTCTGAATTCACAAAGAAAAGCAGGGACTAACCCGAGTGTGTCCTGCATGTCAGATATTTTGAAGAATGTTGTAAGCAAACAAGTTTTCGTCCCAATGTTACCATCATTCTTCAAAATATCTTCTTTCAGAAGAAAGAAGCTCATACAGGTTTAGAACAACCTGAGGGAGAGCAAATGCAGACAGAATTTTTTTTTTGGGGTGAACTAACCCTTTAAATATATCAGTAGCACTTTATTTAATGCATTAATTTACATGAACTAACAATGATACAGTGTCTATGAATCCTTGTTAATGTCAGTTAATAGAAACACTGCTGTTCTACTTATTGCTCATGTTCGTTCATTTTAACAGAGAACTTTTTAATAACGTATTAGTAAATGCATTAGAAATATTTTTCATTATTAGTTCATGTTCACTGATAGCAAATGGAACTGTAAAGTGTTGAAAATCTGTCACGTGTCATTGTGATGACTGAAGCACGGTCTGCAGGTGTGTATCGTGCAGAAGACGGACTCCAGGAAGATGTACGCCATGAAATACATGAACAAGCAGAAGTGCATCGAGAGAGATGAAGTCAGAAACGTCCTCCGAGAGCTGCAGGTCATGCAGAGACTCCAACACCCGTTCCTCGTCAACCTCTGGTGATTTACATTGATTTACACTGATTTACACTGATTTACACTGACCTCTAGTGATTTACACTGACCTCTAGTGATTTACACTGACCTCTGGTGATTTACACTGACCTCTAGTGATTTACACTGACCTCTAGTGATTTACACTGACCTCTGGTGATTTACACTGACCTCTAGTGATTTACACTGACCTCTGGTGATTTACACTGATTTACACTGACCTCTAGTGATTTACACTGATTTACACTAATTTACACTGACCTCTAGTGATTTACACTGATTTACACTGACCTCTGGTGATTTACACTGATTTACACTAATTTACTCTGACCTCTAGTGATTTACACTGATTTACACTAATTTACACTGACCTCTAGTGATTTACACTGATTTACACTAATTTACACTGACCTCTAGTGATTTACACTGATTTACACTAATTTACACTGACCTCTAGTGATTTACACTGATTTACACTGACCTCTAGTGATTTACACTGACCTCTGGTGATTTACACTGATTTACACTGACCTCTAGTGATTTACACTGACCTCTGGTGATTTACACTGATTTACACTGACCTCTGGTGATTTACACTGATTTACACTGGCCTCTAGTGATTTACACTGACCTCTAGTGATTTACACTGATTTACACTGACCTCTAGTGATTTACACTGACCTCTGGTGATTTACACTGATTTACACTGACCTCTAGTGATTTACACTGATTTACACTGACCTCTGGTGATTTACACAGATTTACACTAATTTACACTGATCTCTAGTGATTTACACTGATTTACACTAATTTACACTGACCTCTAGTGATTTACACTGATTTTCACTGACCTCTAGTGATTTACACTGATTTACACTAATTTACACTGACCTCTAGTGATTTACACTGACCTCTGGTGATTTACACTGATTTACACTAATTTACACTGACCTCTAGTGATTTACACTGATTTACACTGACCTCTGGTGATTTACACTAATTTACTCTGACTTCTAGTGATTTACACTGATTTACACTAATTTACACTGACCTCTAGTGATTTACACTGATTTACACTAATTTACACTGACCTCTAGTTATTTACACTGATTTACACTAATTTACACTGACCTCTAGTGATTTACACTGACCTCTGGTGATTTACACTGATTTACACTGACCTCTAGTGATTTACACTGACCTCTGGTGATTTACACTGATTTACACTGACCTCTAGTGATTTACACTGACCTCTAGTGATTTACACTGATTTACACTGACCTCTAGTGATTTACACTGACCTCTAGTGATTTACACTGACCTCTAGTGATTTACACTGACTTCTGGTGATTTACACTGATTTACACTGACCTCTAGTGATTTACACTGACCTCTGGTGATTTACACTGATTTACACTGACCTCTAGTGATTTACACTGACCTCTAGTGATTTACACTGATTTACACTGACCTCTGGTGATTTACACTGATTTACACTGACCTCTGGTGATTTACACTGATTTACACTGACCTCTAGTGATTTACACTGACCTCTGGTGATTTACACTGATTTACACTGACCTCTAGTGATTTACACTGACCTCTGGTGATTTACACTGATTTACACTGACCTCTAGTGATTTACACTGATTTACACTGACCTCTGGTGATTTACACTGATTTACACTGACCTCTAGTGATTTACACTGATTTACACTGACCTCTAATGATTTACACTGACTTCTGGTGATTTACACTGATTTACACTGATTTACACTGACCTCTAGTGATTTACACTGATTTACACTAATTTACACTGACCTCTAGTGATTTACACTGATTTACACTAATTTACACTGACCTCTAGTGATTTACACTGATTTACACTGACCTCTAGTGATTTACACTGATTTACACTAATTTACACTGACCTCTAGTGATTTACACTGATTTACACTGACCTTTAGTGATTTACACTGATTTACACTAATTTACACTGACCTCTAGTGATTTACACTGATTTACACTAATTTACACTGACCTCTAGTGATTTACACTGATTTACACTGACCTCTAGTGATTTACACTGATTTACACTGACCTCTAGTGATTTACACTGATTTACACTGACCTCTGGTGATTTACACTGATTTACACTAATTTACACTGACCTCTAGTGATTTACACTGATTTACACTGACCTCTGGTGATTTACACTGATTTACACTAATTTACTCTGACTTCTAGTGATTTACACTGATTTACACTAATTTACACTGACCTCTAGTGATTTACACTGATTTACACTAATTTACACTGACCTCTAGTGATTTACACTGACCTCTGGTGATTTACACTGATTTACACTGACCTCTAGTGATTTACACTGACCTCTGGTGATTCACACTGATTTACACTGACCTCTAGTGATTTACACTGACCTCTAGTGATTTACACTGATTTACACTGACCTCTAGTGATTTACACTGACCTCTGGTGATTTACACTGATTTACACTGACCTCTAGTGATTTACACTGACCTCTAGTGATTTACACTGACCTCTAGTGATTTACACTGATTTACACTGACCTCTAGTGATTTACACTGATTTACACTGATTTACACTGATTTACACTGACCTCTAGTGATTTACACTGATTTACACTGATTTACACTGACCTCTAGTGATTTACACTGATTTACACTGATTTACACTGACCTCTAGTGATTTACACTTATTTACACTGACCTCTAGTGATTTACACTGATTTACACTGATTTACACTGACCTCTGGTGATTTACACTGACCTCTAGTGATTTACACTGACCTCTGGTGATTTACACTGATTTACACTGACCTCTAGTGATTTACACTGATTTACACTGACCTCTAGTGATTTACACTGACCTCTGGTGATTTACACTGATTTACACTGACCTCTAGTGATTTACACTGATTTACACTGACCTCTAGTGATTTACACTGACCTCTGGTGATTTACACTGATTTACACTGACCTCTAGTGATTTACACTGATTTACACTGATTTACACTGATTTACACTGATTTACACTGATTTACACTGACCTCTAGTGATTTACACTGATTTACACTGATTTACACTGACCTCTAGTGATTTACACTGACCTCTGGTGATTTACACTGATTTACACTGACCTCTAGTGATTTACACTGACCTCTAGTGATTTACACTGATTTACACTGACCTCTAGTGATTTACACTGATTTACACTGACCTCTAGTGATTTACACTGACCTCTAGTGATTTACACTGACTTCTGGTGATTTACACTGATTTACACTGACCTCTAGTGATTTAAACTGGCCTCTGGTGATTTACACTGATTTACACTGACCTCTAGTGATTTACACTGACCTCTAGTGATTTACACTGATTTACACTGACCTCTGGTGATTTACACTGATTTACACTGACCTCTAGTGATTTACACTGACCTCTGGTGATTTACACTGATTTACACTGACCTCTAGTGATTTACACTGACCTCTGGTGATTTACACTGATTTACACTGACCTCTAGTGATTTACACTGATTTACACTGACCTCTAGTGATTTACACTGATTTACACTGATTTACACTGACCTCTAGTGATTTACACTGATTTACACTGACCTCTAGTGATTTACACTGATTTACACTGATTTACACTGACCTCTAGTGATTTACACTGATTTACACTGACCTCTAGTGATTTACACCGATTTACACTGATTTACACTGACCTCTAGTGATTTACACCGATTTACACTGATTTACACTGACCTCTAGTGATTTACACTGATTTACACTGATTTACACTGATTTACACTGATTTACACTGATTTACACTGATCTCTAGTGATTTACATTGATTTACACTGACCTCTAGTGATTTACACTGATTTACACTGATTTACACTGACCTCTGGTGATTTACACTGATTTACACTGACCTCTAGTGATTTACACTGACCTCTAGTGATTTACACTGATTTACACTGACCTATAGTGATTTACACTGATTTACACTGACCTCTAGTGATTTACACTGACCTCTAATGATTTACACTGACTTCTGGTGATTTACACTGATTTACACTGATTTACACTGACCTCTAGTGATTTACACTGATTTACACTGACCTCTAGTGATTTACACTGATTTACACTGATTTACACTGACCTCTAGTGATTTACACTGATTTACACTGACCTCTAGTGATTTACACTGATTTACACTGATTTACACTGACCTCTAGTGATTTACACTGATTTACACTGATTTACACTGACCTCTAGTGATTTACACTGATTTACACTGACCTCTAGTGATTTACACTGATTTACACTGATTTACACTGACCTCTGGTGATTTACACTGATTTACACTGACCTCTAGTGATTTACACTGACCTCTGGTGATTTACACTGATTTACACTGACCTCTAGTGATTTACACTGATTTACACTGACCTCTAGTGATTTACACTGATTTACACTGACCTCTAGTGATTTACACTGACCTCTGGTGATTTACACTGATTTACACTGACCTCTAGTGATTTACACTGATTTACACTGACCTCTAGTGATTTACACTGATTTACACTGACCTCTGGTGATTTACACTGATTTACACTGACCTCTAGTGATTTACACTGATTTACACTGATTTACACGGATTTACACTGACCTCTAGTGATTTACACTGATTTACACTGATTTACACTGACCTCTAGTGATTTACACTGATTTACACTGACCTCTAGTGATTTACACTGATTTACACTGATTTACACTGACCTCTAGTGATTTACACTGACCTCTAGTGATTTACACTGATTTACACTGATTTACACTGATCTCTAGTGATTTACACTGATTTACACTGACCTCTAGTGATTTACACTGATTTACACTGACCTCTGGTGATTTACACTGATTTACACTGACCTCTAGTGATTTACACTGACCTCTAGTGATTTACACTGATTTACACTGACCTCTAGTGATTTACACTGATTTACACTGACCTCTAGTGATTTACACTGATTTACACTGACCTCTAGTGATTTACACTGCCCTCTGGTGATTTACACTGACCTCTAATGATTTACGCTGACTTCTGGTGATTTACACTGATTTACACTGATTTACACTGACCTCTAGTGATTTACACTGATTTACACTGATTTACACTGACCTCTAGTGATTTACACTGATTTACACTGATTTACACTGATTTACACTGACCTCTAGTGATTTACACTGATTTACACTGATTTACACTGATTTACACTGACCTCTAGTGATTTACACTGATTTACACTGACCTCTAGTGATTTACACTGATTTACACTGATTTACACTGACCTCTGGTGATTTACACTGATTTACACTGACCTCTAGTGATTTACACTGACCTCTGGTGATTTACACTGATTTACACTGACCTCTAGTGATTTACACTGATTTACACTGACCTCTAGTGATTTACACTGATTTACACTGACCTCTAGTGATTTACACTGACCTCTAGTGATTTACACTGATTTACACTGACCTCTGGTGATTTACACTGACCTCTAGTGATTTACACTGATTTACACTGACCTCTAGTGATTTACACTGATTTACACTGATTTACACTGATTTACACTGACCTCTAGTGATTTACACTGAGCTGATGATGTTTTCTTCTCACACAAAGATTTCTGCGTTCATACTCTGACTAATCAAACTTCTCTGTATTTAAAGCCTCTTCCGTGGATTGACACAGACTCTCTCGGCTCGCAGGTTTTCGTTTCAGGATGAGGAGGATCTGTTTATGGTGGTGGATCTGTTGTTGGGGGGTGATTTACGGTTTCATCTGCAGCAGAACGTTCATTTTAAAGAGGAGACGGTGAAGCTGTACTTGTGTGAGCTAGCGTTAGCGCTCTGTTACCTGCAGCGCGAGCACATCATCCACCGGTGAGAGCCCATCCTTCACATTAAACATTCATACTTAACATAAACAGCAATGTCCAATAGCATAGTTCAAGATCTACTTACCGCACCTTTAACTTGATGTCAAACTGAGGTCATTTTCCAATCCGTCCATGCAAAGTAAATCCACAGGTTGAGATCCAGATGATAATGAATCAGACAGGTGAGCGTCACCGCAGGTAAGAACGAGTAATGATCAGAAGATCATCATGATGACCCGACACTGACTTCTATGAGTCCAAACGCCAGTTAACGAGTGTCAGGCGTGTCTAATTAACACTGAGTGTGAGACGAGCACCTGACAATATATGTATTTTCTGATCAGTTATTCGCTGATATGCTTTTAAAGGCACATGAGTTGTCTAAGAAAATGTACACAATGTCCATAAATTAGAATAATAAGTATTTGAAACTGTTTGTTGTTGTTGTCCCGAACAGGGTGGATATTTCTGATCTAACATTTCAGTGATTTTGTTTGGTAAATGGTAAATATATTTACTCGAGCTTGAACATTATTTTTCAAATGTTTTACATCATCATGATTAGCAGTAATTAGGTGGGCCTGTGTCAAAACCTGATCATTCGTGTATCTGACTCTGAGTATATATGTTATGCCATGCCATGTTAAATAAAGTGTTCCAGCATGTCAAATCAGCTTCATTTATAGCGCTTTTTACAATACAGATTGTTTCAAAGCAGCTTCACAGTGAAAACAGGAAAATGAATGGACAGAGATTGAGTCCGCAAGAGACCAGAAACACTGAATAACCAGAAACTGTCTCATGCATGACCAGCAGCTCATAATTATACACAAGATCTGCTTAATATGTCAGATACACGTTCATACGTGTGTGTGTGTGTGTGTGTGTGTGTGTGTTGTTCCCTCTCTAGGGATATAAAGCCAGACAACATTCTCTTGGATGAACATGGTGAGTTACACTGTTTACATCAGTCCATGCTGATACTCAAAATAAAAACGACGATGGTGATGATGATGATGATGATGATGGTGATGATGATGATGATGATGATGATGATGATGATGATGATGAGTCATTTGGTCTTATTTCATAAAGAGCAGCTGTCTGTGTCGTAGGTCACGTCCACATCGCTGACTTTAATGTGGCCACGGTCCTGAAGGACTCAGAGAAAGCCACGTCTATGGCAGGAACTAAACCCTACATGGGTGAGAATCTCTTCAATATATAATCGATTTAACGCTCTGCTCTGTTTCATAAACACTGCAGAAATACTGGAGGAAAAATCCTGATCCACTGGATATTGAGTTTGTGTTTGACAGTAACTGAGAAACAGCTGTGTCTGTGTGTGTGTGTGTGTGTGTGTGTGTGTGTGTGTGTGTGTGTGTGTGTGTGTGTGTGTGTGTGTGTGTTTTCTAACAGCTCCAGAAGTCTTCGAGTCGCAGGCGGACGCTGGTCCGGGTTATTCGTACGGCGTGGACTGGTGGTCTCTCGGCATCACGGCGTACGAACTCTTACAAGGGTCGGTGAGTTCAAGGACACAAACACATGAGCTCCATTTAAAAGCATTCTGGGAAATTCTGATTTTTGTTAATTGTGTCCAACTTAAAAATGATTAACACTGATTGGAGCTAAACTTTGCAGGTAGGTAGATCTCCAGGAACAGGGTTGGGCACCCTGATCTACACAGTCCAAGTAAACATAACTAATGCCAATGTGTTAGTCGGAGCTCTATAATATCAGTTGGTGTGCCCCGCTGCTCCACCTGACTGTACTTCAGTCTGTTACTAACCCGAGCGCAGATTTGCGGGGTTATGGACGTAATATGATCTACTAGAATTAATAACACAAGGTTAATTAGAATAATCAAACATAATTTATTAACCAATTAACAGAGACAATAATTAAAATCCAATTCAAAGAATAAAAACATTCAATCATATATACATCAAAGAATTTAGAAGCATTTACCTGGCAATGAAGAAGACTACACACAGCAATCGTGCAGGAGATCTGTCTGTGATGGGAAACAGCTGCACATGATTACACAGATGACAAAGCATTGTGGGAAACTGAGTCCATGATGTGTGTAGTGTCAGTGGAAACAGTGCCCCCTGCAGGCATGCAAGAGCATTCGCAGCTGGTGAATGTGACATAGCCCCCCCTCGACGGAGTGGCTTCCAGAAGTTAGAATCGGTGGGAGGTGGATCAGAGGTGGAACCGGGGAGGGAAGGTGGGCCAGGTCCATGCATAGGGAAGGGGACTGAAGACACAGGCAGGACAGAAAGGCAAGGAAGACTGGGTAGAGGACCTGGGTGATGCAGGTTGGTCAGAAGGCCAGGATGGTCCAGACCAGGCAGATGACCAGGGCAGAGCAGGCAATGTAGGTGGCCTTACAGACGGGCTTGAAGACCCCCACGGCAGAGCAAACGACCACCACAGGCGTGATTTTTTTTTTTCCCCCAAACGAGTTCAGCGGAAATCCCGCCCTGGAGCCGATTCTAAACATTTCATTGGCCATGTCAATCACAGTAATGATTGCCTAAACCCAACCCTGATCCCTAAACCTCAGCCAATGAAAGGACCACAGGACCCCCGGGGCAGATCCGGCAGGGTAAAATCAGGCAAGACTGTATCACAAAACAGAGGGGTTAACACTGGCCACAGAGGCCGTGTCCAAACAGGCAGGAAACTCAGGGGCAAACTTCATGGTCGTATCAGGGCAGAACGGGCTCTTGATTGAACTCATGGGATGGAGTGGTCTCTGGAGTAGATTACTGGGCTGGAACAGGCCTTGGAGCAGATTCTTGGACCGGCGTAGGTTCTGGAGTGGACTCATTGGCTGGAACGGGTTCACAGGCTGAAGAGCATTGTGCGGCCCAAACACACAAAAGGGCTATTGCCGTGACGGGGAGAACAGAGGATAAGGGAACAACCTCTGGGATGGACGGTGCGGGCACCAGCAGGCTTGAGAGTGCTGAGACCGGTGGTCTAGATGACGCTGGTCTAGGGACCGGGTACAGGCACTGATGTCAGCGGTGTGTCCTCCAAGCTTGAAGCCAGTCTCAAGTGCCTAGGGACAGCCTTAATGTCCTCATGTGCAGCGTTCATGACAACAGGGAACACAGATGTGGCGTCAATGACGGCTGAAGACTCTAACGTGGCGTCTGTGATGGCTAGAGTAACGTACGTTACAGCTGGAGGTTCTGGTATGGAGACCATCTTGTCCGCAGACACAGGTGAAGCAGACATCTTGTGTGAAGACACTGGTATGGCGGGAAGAGGGGAAGAGTCCTTCACAATCTCCTCCACGGTAAAGTGTGAACCAACTGAGAGTAATGCGAAGTCCAAAAACTCAGGGATTCCCTTTCAGTGGGTTATCAAGTCCATGACAAAAAAAAAAAAGAAATCTATTAAAGCATAATCTGGGAGATCAGACACATATGCTATATCCAAAAACTCTTCAATTGATCCGTTACCTTGGTGTAGGCTGATGATATGAACTGCTGGATCCATCATGTGGTGAAGTCTTCTGTAATGATTTGCTGGTGTTAGTCGTTTCAAGTACTGAGCGACAACGATAGAAGATCCAAATGCAGTTTATTGAAGCACAATCCAAAGTTATAGTCCATTTAACAGGCAGAAGGTCAGAGCAGAGTAAATCAGTCCAGTCAATCGAACAAATCGAGAGGGTGAGACAGGAATGAGAAAATCAGGACACGGGCAGATATCAATAACCAGGAACATGGACAACAGGGGAAACGCTCAGTACGACTTTATAGACAAGACATCGCAAACAACTGAACTGGGTTATATAGGGAGAGAGACACAGGGATAATGAAGTGATGGGAAACAGCATGATTACACAGATGACAAAGCATTGTGGGAAACTGAGTCCATGATGTGTGTAGTGTCAGTGGAAACAGTGCCCTCTGCAGGCATGCAAGAGCATTCGCAGCTGGTGGATGTGACAAATATTGTGATATTTACAAAGACACTGATTTATTTTTTAGTGTATGGTCAATATATTAACTCCATATGAAAGTGTTTCATTGAAGAGAAATCATATAACTCACGCATGCGGAGAGAAATAAGGCTGTGAAAGAAAGATCAACAATCTGAAGAATCGACTTTTTTCAGTTTATGACTGAAACACAACTGCTTTATTGTTAAAACAAAATGCCTAAGAAGACACATTACTTTTCTTGTTTTTTCATTCTCTAAATGTGAATCTCGTGTGTTTAGAATGTGTGCATCATATTTTACCCCAGAAAAACACATATTGCGATTTACATGTAACGTAATCAAATTACTTTTTCCAAGTAACTAGTAAAGTACTGCGTTTAAATTTACAACAAAATATCCAAGTTACTTTTTCAAATAAGTAATCATGAGTGCAGATGTGTGTGTGAACATGATGGTTATTCTAGATCTAGACTAAATGTGAACATGGCTTATTCTTTTCACTTCTGGTGTGAAAGGGCCTTTATATCTGCCAGAAATATAACTTTTTGCAATTAAAAAACAAATACAGTATGTCCAGCCCAGGTGAGAAAAAGTAACTCAAAAGAAATGTAACACATTACTTTCCATAAAAAGTGACAAAGTAACACAATTAGTTACTTTTTAGGGAGTAACGCAACATTGTAACATTACTTTTAAAAGTAACGTCCCCAACACTGTTTACAAGCCTCTGAAGAATAATGTCGAATAAGTTCAAGAGTGAATCAGCAGAAGAGCGTCTGACAGATGTGATTCGTCTGAACACAAGTGGGACTTCAGGACGGAGGATTCAGACGTTTCTCTGGAGATGAAGCCGCTCAGGAACGAATCGCTCTGTGTTTCAGCGGCCGTACGAGATCCGCTCCAGCACGACAGCAGCTGAAGCCATCAACACAATCCACGGACAGCATGTGAGCTTTTCCTCCGCCTGGTCCGACGGGATCGTGGCTCTGATCCGCAGGGTGAGTTTCTGCTCATCAGACTTAACATTACTCCTCACATTAGCAGAAACCTGAGTGATGGATATCTGCTGTTCCAAATCTGTTTGACTTTTTCTTCTGTGGGACACAAAAGGTTTTCTGATGAACAACACTGACTTTCATTATATGGAGAGAGAGAAAAAAAAAAAGACAACACTACTGACATTTCTCAAAATATCTTCTTTGTGTTCCACAGAAGACAGTAAGTCATACAGGTTTGAACAGCATGAGGGTGAGTAAATGATGACAACATTTTAATTTTTGGGTGAACTATCACTTTAATATCTTCAGTCGTTTCTCTTCTCCAGTAAATGCATCTTGATTTAAGAATGTTTAGATATTTGTGCTGGAAAACAAGACAGAAACACTGAGGAAGAACATCATTTACCTACGAACAGGTCTGTTCATTTGTTTTATGTGCAGCTTTTGATGAAAGACCCTGAGAATCGTCCGTCACGTTTGTCTGATATCCAGAAGGATCCGTATCTGGCTGATGTGAACTGGGACGCCGTGCTGGAGAAATCCGTCCCCCCTGGTTTCGTTCCAAACGTAAGAGGCCTTCATACACGCGTCACGTTGCGTCTGCTCATGATCAGCACACGGCTGACGGATTCTCTCTCTCTCACAGAAAGGCCGTCTGAACTGTGACCCCACGTTCGAGCTGGAGGAGATGATCCTGGAGTCCAAACCGCTGCACAAGAAGAAGAAACGTCTGGCCAAGAGCAGAAACAAACACTCAAAGCCGCTGGTGCGTTCATTTCCTCGCCCTCATGATGCCGTTCCAAACACAACGGCAGGAAAGTTTCTACAGAGCTTTAGATCGTTTCAGAGCAGCTTCACAGTAATAAACAGGAAAAAGGCTCTTCAATTTCAAGAATCGGTCATTTAACTTACAATCAGAATGTCAATTGAAGGAAGAGCATCATACGGGTTTGGAGCGACATGAGGGCGAGATGACATTGCCTTGAATCTGACTTATAACACCCAGTGTCAGTATGACGTTAGACATCTGTCTGTCTCTCAGCCGACGCACATGCAGGCGAGTTTAGACACGCTGACAGAAGATTTCATGGTCTTCAACAGAGAAAAGTAAGTCTAACCTTCCCTTTATTTCTCTCTCCAAGTTTGAAAAAATTATGAGCAGTTTGTATGTTAACGTAAAGAAGGGATTTAGTTTCTACCATGCGTGGACACTAATGATGCACAGTTTGGGTTTTTGGTAAAGAATATCTTCAGTGCATCATTGGTGGACCTGCTGATGATCGATCCGTCTGTCTGTCAGGATGAAGCAGCAGCGGCTGGCGTCGGAGAGTCCAGCAGCGAATAAACGCCAGGACGGACGACACAACATGGTCACACGGCGCTAACGGCCTCCAGACGATCCTCCCTCAAACCCTCCTGCTGACGCCGCTCTATATCTGTGTGTTTTACTGACGTCCTCCTAGAGTTTTTCTCCGCATGCCATGTAATATTTAGAATTTTTAAAAGACTCGGGCATTGACGTTCAGATCAACTTATCATGCACAGATTATATTTCTGAAACCTTTTAAATAAACGATTCCTTTCCAGAGACGGATACGGTGCGATTGTTCTGTAGTCTGAGCTCATGTAAAACACACACTGACACAGTAACTCAAACAGACAAATCTGAGGATCAGAAATTAAAAACAGATTTAATTTCATGGCGCTTTTCAAATGATCAATTTTTAAGTTCAATAGAAAACCTTTTTCTTTTCAATAAAATTGAGTGTAAATATGAAGCTGGAGGGTCAAAGGACTTTTAATTTGTACTTTTGTCGCACCAGCCGATCGTCTGAGCTGATGATTTCACCATCGCTGGGAGTTTATGAAGGAAAATGACTGACAAAGAAACAAACATGATGTCACTGGATGCATACAGGAAACAACCAATCAACTCTCAGCAGACACCAACATCAGAACGCTGACGAGCCGCCCATGATAAAACAACAATACATACAGAGAAACACACTGTTATAATTATGTTCCCATAATGCCTTGCGGTGTAGTTGTCATGTGTGTTGTTGTGGAGCCACACTGGCTTTCTTAAAGTTCAGGAAATTGCGTTTCTTCTTGCGTGAGCGAGAGTTTTGTGTTTGCTGCTGCGCTGTAGGTGGAGCACAGCGGAAAACAAACAGGCGCTCCGATGAGACGAGACTGTCCTGAGCCACGCCCACAGGCCACGCCCCCTCATTACCATCCCTCATAGAGACGAAACTGTCCTGAGCCACACCCACCGGCCACGCCCCCTCATTACCATCCCTCATAGAGACGAAACTGTCCTGAGCCACGCCCACGGGACACACCCCCTCATTATCATCCCTCGTCATGCGGCCCGCCTCCGTCTCCTCCATCAGCTGCAGGCTGGAAGGTTCCGGCACAGGAAGATCTCGGACGCGCCGTCGTCTCCTCCGAGTCTCATGAATGTCTTCAGAACCTCCGGCAGACAAAAGCTTGTCAAGGAGCTTCTGGCGCTTCTTTAGGAACCTGAAGAACACAAACACACTCAGCACTAGATAAACTTCACTAGAGTTCAAAGATTATAAAGCACTTCTTGTAGTTCAGTGCCTGACGAAATACCAACACAATAAACAAACACTGACAAACACCGACGAATGTCTTTAAACTGATCTGATGACTGACCTGTCTCTGTCTCTGTGTTGAGATTGAGACAGATTTCTGCTCAGCACCTCGTGTTTCAGTCCGTCTGCCAGAGACGCGCATCCTGATCCTCCCCTAAAAACAGTCGGATTTATTTCTACAGCGCTTCATACAGTACAGATCGTTTAAAAGCGGATCCACTGGGATAAAAACAGGAGAATAATGATTCAATGACTTCAAATATGAGACACTCAAATTCAGACACGTCATACAGACACGCACGTTTATGTTTTGTGTGTGTGTGTTACCCTGCTACGGGTCCTAGTGCGTCTATGAGTGACAGCAGTTCTCCTTCAGGTACTGTAGGCAGCAGGAGACGCAGGACCATGTGGAGATCAGGAACAGCCATCAGAGCCTGTTTGACCAACGCTGCTGTAAACGCCAGATCCTAACATAATACACACATATTTAAATGTACAATCAATTATAGAAAACAGCATTTATTAAGACATTTCATAACATTAACTTTAACAAACCTGCTGCTTTGAGTCATTACTTTTTTCCATATTTACAAATACTGCTTCCCAAAGTTAAAATGTCAATCAGCAGAAAGGGGTGTGGATTCAATAATTATTACAAAAAACTTTTAAACACAGATATTACGGACGGACAGACAGACAGACAGACAGACAGACAGCTGACCTGCTCACAGTACGTCTGAAGCCTCTTCAGCTGCAGTCGCTCTTTGTGATGCTCGAGTGTCTGATTCCTCCTCAGAACTCTGAAATCACCACAAAATCAAAAACTGACATTTCTTTTTTCATGGAATATTTCAGTGTTTATTCTAAATGATTTATCGCTGCACATCATCATTATTGTGTTAAATTCATGTTCCTCATAATCTTGAATCAGAATATCTTCCTCTTGCAGCATCTCTTCTCTTCTCTGATGATGAGGGCGGGGCAACCTGTCACTCACATGAGATCCACCAATAGCAAACCACAACCATCCAATCAATTCCCCACAGACAAAATCAAGCCCCGCCCTACATTTGTTCTTGTTCCTGAAGCGTTTCACTCGGACATACAACACGACTGCACGTAGTTGGAAGAAAACAAAACTAGAAGTTTTTCGCCTTTCGTGGAAAGAAAAAATGATTAAGTACAGAACGGCTATAAGAAATGCTAGATCTACTTATTTTTCAAATCTCTTAATAGAAAACAAACATAATCCTAGGTATTTATTTGACACAGTGGCTAAATTAACTAGAAACAGAGATTCAACTGCTGACGTTTCCAAAGAGCACAGCAGTAATGACTTTATGAACTTCTTTACTTGCAAGATTGATAATATTAGAGAGAAAATTAAAAACATGCAACCGTCTACAGTTTCGCTTCAGACAGTGCACTGTAGTGTCCCTGAGGTAAAACTAGAATCATTCGCCGCTATAGGAGAGGAAGAATTATCTAAACTTATCAAATCATCAAAATCAACGACATGTATGTTAGACCCAATGCCGACTAAACTACTGAAAGAAATGCTTCCAGAGGTCGTAGGTCCACTTCTTGATATAATTAATTCATCTTTAACACTAGGATACGTGCCAAAAACTTTTAAGCAGGCTATTATTAAACCTCTTATTAAAAAACCTCAACTAGATCCGAGAGATTTAGTAAATTACAGGCCAATCTCGAATCTACCATACCATAGTACTGAGACTGCTCTCGTTAGAGTTACAAACGATCTACTCCTATCATCCGATCGTGGCTGTATTTCTCTATTAGTGTTATTAGATCTCAGTGCTGCTTTTGACACTATCGATCACAACATTCTTTTAAAAAGACTTGAAAACTACATTGGCATTAGTGGAATTGCTTTGGCATGGTTCAAATCTTACTTATCTGACCGTTATCAGTCTGTAGTAGTTAATGAAGAGATGTCGTATCGATCACAGGTTCAATATGGAGTACCACAAGGCTCAGTACTAGGACCGTTGCTTTTCACTCTGTACATGCTGCCCTTAGGAGAGATAATTAGGAAGCATGGTGTTAGTTTTCACTGCTACGCTGACGATACTCAGCTCTATATTTCCTCGCGCCCTGACGAAACCTACAAATTCACAAAACTAACAGAATGCATAGCTGACATTAAAAACTGGATGACAAGAAATTTCTTATTATTAAATTCAGAAAAAACTGATATCCTAATCTTTGGACCAAAAACTTCCTCACGAAAAAACCTTGAATACTCTCTAACACTTGACGGGTGCTCCATTAAATCTTCGTCCTCAGTTAGGAACCTGGGTGTGCTCTTTGATACCAATCTTTCATTTGAAAGTCATGTTTCTAGTATCTGTAAAACCGCCTTCTTCCATCTAAAAAATATATCTAAATTACGACATATGCTCTCAATGACAAATGCGGAACAGTTGGTTCATGCATTCATGACCTCAAGACTAGATTACTGTAACGCTCTACTGGGTGGTTGTTCTGCTCGGCTTTTAAACAGACTACAGTTGGTCCAAAATGCGGCAGCTAGAGTTCTTACTAGAACCAGAAAGTATGACCATATTAGCCCAGTTCTGTCAACATTACATTGGCTCCCTATTAAACATCGTATAGATTTTAAAATCTTGCTACTTACTTATAAAGCTCTAAATGGTTTAGCTCCCCAGTACCTAAGTGAGCTCTTGGTGCATTATAGTCCTTCACGTTTATTGCGATCTCAGAATTCAGGCCAGTTGATAATACCCAGAATATCAAAATCAACTGAAGGCGGCAGATCCTTCTCCTATTTAGCACCTAAACTCTGGAACAATCTTCCTAGCATTGTTCGGGAAGCAGACACACTCTGTCAGTTTAAATCTAGACTAAAAACACATCTCTTTGCTCTTGCATACACATAACACATTATCAATACATTAACATTTTTCAAATCCGTTAAAGGATTGTTACGCTGCAATAATTAGGTCGGCCGGAACCGAGAACATTTCCTATAACACTAGATATACCTGTACATCAGAATAAGAATGGCATCTACGCTAATATCAGTCTCTCTGCTTATCCTGAGGTTTGCCGGGTGCTGGATCCAGGCCGTATCCAGATCAGATGGAGAACCTGTGTCTGGACCTGACTACAACGTAGCCCAGGAGACAATGGGCCTACAGATCCAGTTCTGGCTGCATCTATAATTCAGATTTTTAAATCTCTGTATCCGCTTACATATATTTATATATAATCTATTTTTAATCTCTATAATAAAAATGTATAATTCAGATTTTGATCTCCATATCCATTTACATATATTATATATATCTTCCAAGGGGTTTTTTCCCTCCTAGGACTTTTTCCCACGCTGGGTTTTTCTCCTAGGGGGTTTTTTCCACCCCTGGGAGTCAGCCGACATTGGCTTAATGTAGCACCATCTTGTATATGTTACATATTACCACGCTTGCTTGTACAGCTTATTTTTAACCACTTCCCTTTTTTCTGTGCTTCTAATATGTAAAGCTGCTTTGAAACAATTACCAATTGTAAAAGCGCTATATAAAATAAATTTGACTTGACAATAGAGAAGAAAAGACGAGCACAACTTCCCTCTGGTGTAAATCTCAGTCTGACCAGCTACTCTTACTTTACGTTCTCAAATTTGACCTTCTGCATTTTCATGCAACAGACTTCAAACTGTGAGCAGTCTTAAAGAATAAAAAATAGAAGACTAACATGTAGTTTATTGCACAGACCGTTGACAGTGACAGACGCCACTCACCTGTCAATCAAGTGCAGAACTATTAATAACCCTCTCAGCCACACGACATCTTCTAACCCCCGACAGACGGATATTTTCACCATGTGTTTGCTGTGAGCGACACACAGCACTAACCCTCACTAATGTCCATGTGGAAACCAGATATTTCACTGTTTCACACATGTAACATGGACGTTATTCACATAAGCTTGAGTTTGGTTGACCCATATTTGATATGCAAAAATCCCTCTAAATGATCAACATGATCTGATAAACCTCCTCCAGTCCTTCTGTCTCTGTCTGAGAGTTTAGACTGTTTTATGCAGTAAAAGTCTTTCAGTATAATTGTACAAACGTCCTTCCGCTCGTGTCTTTCTGCTGTCAAATCTGCGCTGATATTATCAAGCAAACACAAGAATAACTTTGATATTGTTAGTAATATTTCAGATGGACTGAAGCAGCTTTACTTGATTATCCAGACATATCCATCCCGTCTGAGGAAGGGTTATTTCTTCATCTCTCAATCATCACTTTATTGCATTATGTTTTAAAACTACAGAGCTTTGATCACAAAACTAAGCATTTAAATATCATCTTACTAAGACATATTATTGGCAGATATTGATATCTATATTCATTTTATGTATCTGCTATACTGTTATGAAGATCTCATTGATTTACATCACAAGCTGCATCAGAATTATCAGTTTTTGTCCATATAAATATCAGCATCTGCAACAAACTGCCTATTTTTGCTCAGTTTGAGTCTCTGAATAAAACCGAGCTGTTTTTCCTCCATATTCTCACTATAGAAGCTGTATGGATCAAATATGATCACCTGACAGGTGTAAACAGGTTTGATTGGCACCTGTCAGTCGAGCGCTGCAGCTGCTCTCTCTTGAAGAGCGCCTCCTGCAGGAGAACCGAGACGCCACTGTCAGCCTTCACTGCAAACATGTCCTCTTCATCATCGTCATCATCATCTGAGCAACAGCCGCGCCCCTCTGCTGACTCCTCCCACATCACCGCCTCCTGCTGAAGCCGGAGCTCCGCCTCCTCCAGAGCCTCGACAGTGACAGACACTCGTCAAGAACGTCATAATTCATCACAGAATCACAAGACAAATCAAATCACATTTCACCAACACGTTACTTTCATAATCTTTTCTTTTTTTCTGTTTTCTCATTGCTGTAAAACAAGCTATATTAGTACAATGTATTTTAACATTACGGTTTTGTCCTGCCTGTAATTTTTGTTACAATACAGAAATGAAAATCTAATGAGAATTAAAAACTCAAAAGTAAAAAAAAAAAAACAGAATTTGGAGGGAAAATAAGACAAAGTCAAGTAAAATGTATTTCTATAGCACTTTACACATTGTTTCAAAGCAGCTTCACAGAAAATCATGATGTTAATGTTTATAATATCTTCATGCCTGATAATCACATATGGCAGATTAGAGCTGGACGATAACATACATATAACATATATATAACATATAAGCTACAGATAACATATAACTCATTGTGATGAAAATAATCTCACACTTTTTTCCTTTTCTTGTTTTGGTTCCATTCGCTCAATCGCAAGATCAAAATCAGAAATAAATCAAAAACATTTTGAACTTTGAACTCTCTCCGGTCACAAAAGGCAAGTTCACTTCAAGCAGCAAATCACCCTTGAACTCAATGAGCTGTTATTATTACTGTTATTACAGAATGTGGTGAAAATATGTAAAACTTTTGGTTTAAAGTTCTTATAAATTCACCATGAAATCAAAATGGACAATTATTGTTTCTTATGGAATATTTCAGTGTTTATTTTAAATGATTTATTGTGTTAAATTCATGTTCTGGTAATCTTGAATCAGCATCTCTTCTCTTCTCTGATGACGAGGGCGGGGCAACCTGTCACTCACATGAGATCCACCAATAGCTGGAGTCGAGTGAGTGAATGTTTCGAAACGCTTCACAAATATAGTGAATTTCACGCTGATATAATCTCCAAACGAAAACCACGACGAGATGCATATAGTGTGTGTGTGTGTGTGTGTCTCACCAGGCGGTGTGTGTGGATGGCGTGTGTGACGTCACTGGTGTGTAGCTCTGCAGTGACGAGTGTCTGTAGTTTCAGCAGGGCTGCATGTGTCTCCGTCACTTTGGCTTTCTTCTCCGCATGTTCCCACTGCAGCGACGCCACAAACACGGCCACACGCTCCTGACACACGCGCAGCTGCTCTTCCTGAAACACACACGCCTCCTGACACACACACACACACACACAGGTGTTTCATTCATCTGCAGCTGTCATGAATGTGGCGTGATCATGTGATCATGTCTCCCTCACCCTCTGCCGCGTGTCGTTCTGCGTGTCGCTCCGCTGCGGTCGCAGTCTCTCCTGCAGGCGCCTCTGGAAACACTGCAGCTCTGTGACCTCTGATGACCTCTGCAGGTCAGAGGAAATGCATCACACACACACACACACACACACACACAGCAAAAATGATGTTCTTCCTCATTATTTTCCAGCACAAATATCTAAACACTCTTAAATCAAGATACATTTACTGAAGAAAAATGATGAAAATCGTGAGCGCCTCACTGCCTGGCAACACTCACCTCTGTCTCTGAGCCTGCAGGGGTCACGGTGGGGTCACTGAGGGTCACGGCGGGGTCACTGGCGTCTGAGCCGAGCCGTTCGAGCTCACAGATGGCGTGATGCAGCACAAGACATCGATCCAGACGACACGCGGCGTTCACACACTCCAGCTGCAGACACAGACGCTGCTCATGCGAGAGAGAGCGCTGACACACACACAGAGCGCTGACACACACACACACACACACACACACACACACACACACACACACACACACACAGATTCTGCCTTCATCACATTCTACAGAACACAGTGACACCCGACGCTCCACTAGAACAGCATGTGTGTGTGTTAAACAAGATGCTCGTGAGAATCATCTGTATGTTTGGATCATTTTGCTCAGATCTTCACTGAAGTCTAGCCGGAGAATCCGTTTACACACCGTACAGTGATCCGGCGCTCATGTGAGGATCCGTTCAATTCAAACTCACTCTCTACTGAGATTAAAACGTTCATTGAAAAGGTTTAAATAATTAAACAGTTAAAATGCGTTACGTCTCAAATAAGTGCATATTTAATTAGATAATATCGTTCCAGAAAATGTGTAATATGAAACTACAGTCCTACAGTGATTAATCACCTGGGAGAGTATGATAATATATCAGTTAGACGTTTACTCAGTTCAGCTGAGCTGTCTAACCCTTCATGACTGTGTGTGAACTCAGAAGTCAGAAACGCTCCTGAAGCGAAGGCACTGACTCTTTTAGGCCTCACCTGCAGTATTCTCTGAAGGCGTCTCTGATGCGCCTCTGATCCTGCAGCTCTTGCCGCTGCTGCTGTCGGACGCGGCTCTGAGCGGATCGCAGCTCGCGGGCCGCCGCTTTACCCCTCCGCTGCAGACGCTCCTGAATCGCCTCCGTCTGCGGCAGCAATCGTGCAGATCCCGGAGACGCCGCCTTCAGCTCCGCCAGTGACGTCTGCAGCACACACAGACTCACCTGCACACGAGACAGAACACCTTCAGCCGCTTAGATTTCCCACAATCCTCAGTCATCTGAGGCTGAATAATCAGAATAATTAAGATTTTATATCTGAAGCAGCACAACTGTTCAGCATTGATAATAATCATAAATGTTTCTTGAGCATCAAATCATCATATCAGAATGATTTCTGAAGGATCATGTGACACTGAAGACTGGAGTAATGATGCTGAAAATTCAGCTTTGATCACAGGAATAAATTACACTTTACTATATATTCACATAGAAAACAGCTGATTTACATTGTAAAAATATTTCACTGTTTTTACTGTATTTTTGATCAAATAAATACAGCTTTGGTGAGCAGAAGAGACTCTTTCAGAAACATTAACAAATTTTAATGATTCCAAACTTTTGGTGTGTCAGATGTTCGGTACCTTGCGTGTTCTGGCTGCGGTCTCTTCGTCCAGGTGATTGATGAGTTCTGACAGTTCATTGTTCTGAAACATCAGCAGTTCAGTCCATTTCTGCAGGTACTGATTCACTGTGATGTCAGAGGAACCACAGACGGCCTGCAGCTGACGCCAGTGTTCACACACCTGCACACACACACACACACACACACACGTATATGTGGTTTACGGGGACTCTCCATAGGCGTAATGGTTTTTATACTGTATAAACTGTACATTCTCTCCTCCTCCTCTACCTCTACTCCTAAACCATCACAGAAAACTGTCTGCATTTTTACATTTTTAATAAAACATTGTTTAGTGTGTTTTTAAAGCTATTTTAAATATGAAGACTCATGAAATGTCCTCATATTTCATGTTTACATCGTAATACCAGTGTAATACCCATGACATTATACACATTTGTGAGACACACACACACACACACACACATACCTTCTCTGACAGGAGCTGTCGTCTCCTCTTGATGATGTCACAGCGAATTGCGCTGCGCTCACGACACACAGTTTCTTCTAAATTCTGTTTGACGTGCAGAATCTCCAGCTGAACATCAGAACACTCTCTACACACACAAACACACAATAAACGTCAGCTGAAGGGAAGAACACACACGAGCGATGAGAGCGTACAGCGGATCAGACAGGACAGCACGTATCATGAAGCGTGTAGCGTGTCTGACCCGTGTGCTCGAGCGTCTCTGATGCGTCCGGCGCTGCTGCTGAAGGCGTCGCTCGTCATGGCCTGAAGACTCTGTAAACTCTGCGCCAGGAAGCAGCGCTGCACGTGTCGCTCGGCCAGCAGCGCTCTCTGATTGGCCAGAAGGACATCAAGCCCCTCCTCCAGAGCGTCCTGGGGGTGGAGCCACAACACATATTTATATATTCGGAGAGTTCAGCTCCAACCCTGATAAAAAGTCACAAACGAACACTTCAGACTTTGATTAGCTTCAGGTGTGTTTGATCAGAGTTGAAGCAAAACTCTGCAGGATCATATTAGCTGATTTGTTGGCACTGATCGTACAGCTTTTGAAATGAAACGCCTTGAAAATTTCACGATTATCAATATCATCACTGTGCTGTTAAAATGTGCTGAAATCATTTTCATTTTTATATGGAAACCAACAACAAGTGAGCACACGCCACACACACACACACACACAGCGCATCAGTCGGACCGTGAGCGATGGTCACCTGACAGCTGTAGTACTGCAGCAGGAGTTTGCTGGCGGTGGTTTTCTCCAGCTCTCCCGTTCTGACGGCCTCCTCCAGCTCCTCGCCCAAGATCTTGTGCAGCTCCGTCCGACGCCGCAGCGCCTGCTGCCTCTGTGCCTGCGCAGACGCGTGTTCATGTCTGACCTGCAGCCGCTTCTGCAGACGCTTCTGCTCCTGCTCATGAAGCTCCTCCAGCAGAGCGCGAAGATCCGGCACGTCCTGATGAGACACGGTACCAAAACAAATGCAGACGGGTGACATTTAAACTGGCGGATGATCAGCTGATGAAACATGCACACATTACCTGTTTCTGCGGCGCGTGTTGAAGCAGTCGTTCCGCGTGCGCCGCTTCGCTCATGTGTTTGTGCTGCAGCGACTCCATCTCCTCCTGCGTCTCCAGGTTACACTGAGCCGCGAGCGCCGCCATCCGAGCCACGTGCTCCTCCTGGACTTTCCCTTCCATGCCCACGATCTGCCCGTGCACGACCCCGAGAACACGCCTCTCGGCCCGAACGCTCAGACGCCCCGCCGCGCCGACGCCAGCCAGCAGCACCGACACCAGCCCTTTAAACATCTGGACCCGCGCACGCTCCAGCGCCACGGCGGCGCGCGACAGCGTCGACACGTTCAGACTGAGAGGCACATTCATTACTGCAGCGGATCCGTTCATCAGATATGAGACTAAAGCTACTGTCAGCTCAAATCCGATCAGATTTAGCAAGTGTGAACGGCAAAAATCACATGAAATCCGTTTTTACAAATGTGGACATCAATAACTTTAGATCAGATTCCAATCGGATACACAAATAATGGGATTTGGACTGACAGTGTGAACGGAGCCTAACTCAGAAGACAACAGTGTCATTATTAAGCTAATACACATTATTATTCAATATTAAGCGTGACTTTGTTTTACACACCTGTCAAGCGCCTGCATCATGTTTTGTGGATCCTCCAACATCAAGACATCCACAAATTTATCCTCAAATGCTGCCTCCTCATTGGCTGACGCAGTGATGTCACACGCTCCCTCGTACGGCCCCGCCTCTTCATTCACGCTGCTTCTCTAGAGATGAAGAATGAGTCATTTCTGTTCTGTTCAGTTCTGTCATGTGACATATTCCCGAGCGAATCGAGACGTTCGCTGATTAATCTATCCATCAGACGCACAGATTCAGTTCTGTCATGATCACCAGTCAGAGTGCCCTTTCAGCCACTAGAGGGCACTCCATTCCGGACTCTCATTTCCACCCATTGCATTCACTACATTACCCATAACGCACTGCCGGACTCATTATCCCTTTATCACATCATTACAACCAGCTGTCATGTATAATGTAATCAGTGTCTGTCTATTTATACCCTGTCTGTTTCTGTTCACATCCTGGAGTTTTCAGTTCACATTCCCTGGTCTGTGTTGTTTCCTGTTCCCGTGTTTTGTTCTTGTTTTTTGATGGACTGATTACCTGGCTTTTGACCCATGCTTGTTTGTGGACTACGATTTTGGATTACCCTAATAAAAACACCTGCACTTGGATCTGTCTCTCGTCTTCGTGTGTGAGCCACCGTGACAAGTTCGGTCGGCTTTTGCACGTCTGTATTCGGACATGTGCTTTATTCCCTCGAATAGTTAAACTGTAAAAAATATAAGAAAAAACTATTTCTTTCTTTCTGCTATAAAATTTCATGTTTAATCCAAAGTATTACTTACTGTTTCTTTGTAATTATTTGTGAAATTTATGACCATGAAAAAGCTCTCAGAAAGGAAGCTGCTTTTTTTTTACATTTTCCTTTAAATACATCCACTTGGTTTTGTGTTTTTATAATTATTTTGTTTATTTTACACAAGAGTAAAATATGAATCTCTGTTGCAGCTTGTACTGTCCTGAATGATGGCTGGAACGTTTTTTATTTTATAGCACTTCCTGTGTTTTATTCTCTTTGGATCAAGTCACTTTGGATAAAAGCATCTGCTGAATGAATAAATGTAAATTGAATATTTCCATTAAAGAGTTTAATAATATCCACATAAACTAAACACAATAAATCCTTTTCACATTTCCAAGTGAACAGAAACTACAACAAATACTATTTTTGTTTCCATTTGCTCCAGTAGCAAAATAAAAACTCCATGATGGCGTTTCTATGAGGTTACAGAAGAAGAAAACAATATGGACAGATTGATAACATTGATCACGAGAGAAAGATTAAAGTTTTCCATCACTCCTGCAGATCAGCTTTAACTAGTTCACTGTAATTTAATGCCAAAGTAATAAAACACAAAATAAAGTGTTATAAAGTAAAGTGATTTACAATGTTAGTTACTGTGGAGACGCGTCACAGTCTGTAATAAAGGTCCATTAGCTTCGATATATGCCAACATCAGGAAACCTGCACTCATCAGGCCAAATCAATGTAACACAACTGACCAACCGATCATGTGCTCGAGTGTTTGGCATGGTTCAGTTTCTGGTAAGAAGTATTTGTAAAACTATAGAACAAAAGTCACACACACACACACACTCAGTGCTGAGACTGTAATGAACTGACCGTGTGCGCAGTGCAGCTGAGCAGACGTCTGCGCCGGAGGAGCTTCACACTGACAACACTGAGAGACGCCAGCAGGAGCGTCAGGAGGAACGAACCCAAGAAGAACAGGAAGAGAAGAGAGCGATCCACATCCACCTGTCAACACACACACACACACACACACACACACACACACACACACACACACACACACACACACACACAGCAGCCGGTTACATGTGAGTGAGTGAATGTGTGTGTGAGTGTTTGTGATTTATAAGGACACAGATTTGTAAAATGTGTGTGTTTGTGTTATAGAAATGTGTATAATGTCATGTGTATTACACTGGTATTACGATGTAAACATGAAATATGAGGACATTTCATGAGTCTTCATATTTAAAATAGCTTTAAAAACACACTAAACAATGTTTTATTATAAATGTAAAAATGCAGACAGTTTCCTGTGATGTGTGTGTGTGTGTGTGTGTGTGTGTGTGTGTGTGTGTGTGTGTGTTCACCTGCTCAGTGGTGTTTACCCTCAGAGTGAAATTAGCCACCACTGGACCAAACAGATGAATGTCATTCTGAAATACAATCAACAATAATCACGTCAGTTTCATCACATTTGCCAAAAACAAACAACCAGTGAATTAATTAAAATAGGGAAAAATCACTGTCAAACTAAAACACTTATTAAAAAGATATCAATAAGATTTCATATAAATGGATCAGATTTGTTCTAACACTACCTAGACATCATGAGAGTACTCTAGACGTGACCTATCCCAGAACGCACTGTGATTAGCTCAATGAAAACAAATTACGAGCGGAAAGTCAATTATAAATTCAGTCTATATTTCATTTAGTACTGAAAACGTACTCAGTTACTAACGTAACCTCGGTTCCCTGAGATAACGGTAACGAGTATTAGCTAGGGTTAAGGTCCAGTTCAGACCATCAGAGCCTCAAGGGAAGGTACCTGTGGGTTGAGCTCACTCA